>NC_051240.1:19525971-19568471 GCF_015220715.1 Pygocentrus nattereri
TCAGTAGCTACTATGCATATTCAGTAAATATTGAAATTATTCTGTAAATTATTCAGTCAGGGATCAAAATGATTCAACAGTATTCAGTGAATACTATTAATTATTCAAAACCTACTATAATTTTTTCAGTAGCTATAATTGACTAACTAACTACTATAAATTATTCAGAAACTATTGTGAATTATTTGGTAAGTAGTATAAATTGTTCACTACAGTAAATTATCCAGTAACTGCTACAAATTATTCCATAACCACTTTAATTTATTTAATAACTACTATGAATTATTCGATAATTGCTATATATATTCAGTAACTGCTGTAAATTATACACTAACCACTAAATTTATTTATAAACTAGTATGAATTACTAAAAACAATTCAGAAACAGCTGGAACCCTGTCAAACACTCTTATGAGATACCCAGTAACAGCTATAAAATACTTAACTGCAACAAATCACTCAATAAATACTATGAATTATAAGCAACTATTATTAATTATTCAATAAGTGCTGGAAATGATTCAGTAAATGCTGTGTGTGTATCCAGACATGGAGAGTTTGTCTGAACTTTCTACATCCATTTCTTTGGAGCTGCTCACTGAAATCATTGTTCTGTTGCATGTATGAAAATCAGTGGGAAAGGTTTTTATACGTTACCCATCTGCTGTCTTTCTTAAGAAGCTCTGCTTTCTCACACAGCCTGTGAGGTACAATTACTCCTCTTGTCAACCTAAAGAAACAACAGTGGGTGTGTGATTAAGGGGAAATGCAGACGCTCCTGTTTTGCACCCTGTATTCATTCGTTATGGGCATTTCACAGGCCGGTGTGGCTGTCTGGACATCTGTACTGGGTGATATCCTAATGTCACTGCTTCACAATGAAAGTGGATGCTCTTTGTCCATTATGATGACACTCATCTAATCAGGTATAAAAAACATCATTTTAAAGTAAGAGTCTGACATAACATCTAATGATGTAGAAAAAGAACATCATTATGTTCCTTAATATGTCCCTAATAAAAGAAAGGTAGGCCAGGGTCCACCTCTGGTCACTGGGTGCATTAAACTTGTGTATCACTTTGGCTTCAGTCAAGGTGCTTGGACATAAACATGGCTTACACTGAAGGATGCCTCACTAGTGCTTGGCTGTTTTTTATTGATTGATTGATTGATTGATTGATTTATTCAAATGTTCAAATCAGCTTTTGTAAATATGTTATATGCTGTTTTGAGAGTCTATAGCTTTTTGCTTATGGTTGCCTGCAAAGGCTTGGGTATCATTGGCCAAATTACATATTTTCTCAAATTTTGAGGAGAAAAATAAACAAAACCTCTGCCATAAACATATATTTTGTCTGCAAATTTATTCTCTAAAATATGAAGCTAGGAATCTTTCTGTTCATGATTAAGGAATTTGAACTCACTTTTCATTGCTGAACACTCCTATTTCTGCAGTATGTCTTGCACACACAGCATGTTTAAGATCTAGTCGTTCATGGTGGATTTTAAGGTATGTTTTGGATCATTGTCCAGCCTTTTTTCAGCTTCAGAAGCACACTTGCCTCAGAATTTGCAGCTATTTAGTGGAATCCATTTTCCATCTGTCTGTGCAATGTTTCTGTACCACAGTTACAGTTATACAACAGTACAGCATAAAAAATCCACCCCATGCGTAACAGAAGGGAAAGAGCGCTTTTCATCAATTACTGTTGCTTTTTTCTCCAAATGTATCTTTGGTAATTCTAGCCAAAAAGGTCCACAGCACTTCTTTCCAAAATGCCCCTGGTTTATCTAAATGTTGTTTTGTGTACCTCTAATGTTGACTTGTTGTAATGATGTTGCAGATAAGCTTTACTTCTGATGACACTTCCATGCAGTGAAGCATAGCAGAACAGTGCATCAACACTAAAACACCAGCTAAACACTTATTGCTGTGCTTTGCTGTCATATGGGGGTTTTGCTTTGCCTTTCTGGACAGCATATGAGCAGTTTAATCTAAGCAGTTTTCTTCCAGAACTTGCAATGAAGTTCTTTTTTTCTGGTTGAATTAACATCCATATTAAGTTGAATGGAGTAATCCATAATTTATCATCAGTTCAGTAATCTTAATCATAATAAGTTCAGCATCTTAAACATTCACACAGCTGTATGGAACCACTTGACATTTTTGGCCAATACATAAAAATAATTAGTCCAGCTAATCAGAATTTACTCAAATTACTTTATTTGACTTCACTGAGTACATATTACTCAGTCAAGAATCTTAGAAGCTACTTAATACAGTTAAACCACCTGGCATAAGATTTTTAAGTAAATCCAGCATTTCATTTATTCTGTAAGATCCATACAAAGGGAACATGAACTGTTAAATTAAACCAGATGGATGATTTAAAAGATCAAACCTCAACTATCTGACCCGCTTCCCATCTCTCCTGCACTGGATCCTTCTTTATCATGTAAAGTTTGTTCCTCTGACCATCCCCATTTGAGGAGCAGGGAGGAAGAGGACACCACAGTTAGAAATATAAGGAATGTAATTAAGAAAAATGGTAGTCAAACATGGAGAAATGAAAGATCAGGCCTGGAGTTTTCTCCTGAGGTACTCCATGAAGGACAGAGAACATTTTAATACCCCAAAAGTGTGACTGCCTAAATGCCACTATTACGTGGCATTAGGAGATGAATATGGCCATCCATAAATATAGTAAATATCAACACTCCTGGCTCAGCTTGAGCTGGTAAACAAGCACCTCTTTAAAAAATTCCAGCAGGCCCAGGCCATGCTCAGATGCTATTGGATGACAGGAGAAGGTAGACGTGGACTGAAAGGTTTGTTCTTCATTGCATAGTCCAAGGAATAAATATCAAAGACTGAGATTTCTCACTGGCCAAGCATTTTAGGCCTAAAGGTCTCCTCATCATGCAGGAAGCTGAGCTGATGGCATCTGGTATTAAAAGCAGCTAGCACATTGTGGTCATACTGAATAGGTATCCAGCACCCTATAAAAACAGTGCTGAATCATGACTGTTAGAGCTAGGCCTTCCGATCGAGCCATGCATGTCAGAACACACAGAAATAAACATACAGAGCTGAGACTGGGCTTATGTCTTCACACTGGCTCCACCCACTCATCATTATGTTCACCTGTTCCTTGTTAATCCATTAGTCCAGTTCCAGTTCCATGTAGTGTATGCGCAGGGTTGGGATAGCTACTGAAAAATGTGTAGTTACTGTCCCAGAATTTGTAGCTACAAAGCACTACGTTTTAGCTACTTTCAAAGCGTGATTGTCAGAATGTTTGTGAATGACACACCAAACAAGCCCAACTTATACTATGAACAATACACTGCATTTAATCCTGTCAGAGAGAAACATTCAAATGAAAAGCTGCAAATTTACAAAAATATCACCAAAAAGTGAGTTTAAGTGTAACCAACAATCAAAAACTAAACAATTTTCTGCAGAGCATTGTCAACTGTTGAAATAAAACTGTTCCAATTGAAAGTTAAATTAAAGAAAAATACAGACATGATATTCAGAGTCCTTTAAACTTCTGCAACACTTTAGCCTCAAAATCCTCATCAGTACTCTGGCTCTATTTGGGGTGAAAATCAGGCCTGAATAATCTCTCTACTGCTGCAGATACTATGTATAAGCCCCGCCTCCTCCCATCTCTCTGCAACAGCTCACCCACTCTGTACTGCATAGGACTTTTTTGAATTTGAAAAGATAGAAACCCATAAAAACCGTGGCACACGGCTTAGTGAAGTACAGGATGCCTGAATTGGTCTAATTCTTAGCTTTGCTTCATGATTTCCTGCCTTCATATATTCCTCCTATTTCCTTGTCAAGCAAAAGTTCCAGTGTTTCCTCTGTTGTTGACTTAACCAGCCTGTGTTGAGTAACTGTTGATCAGCTGTGAGCCTGAGCTGTGCTGAGACTGAGTCTGTGCGCTGTGGATGCCAGTGTAGCTGCAGTGCTCCTGTCAGAGCGTGCCAGGATCCGCACAGTGGAGTGCAGCGAGAGTGGAGGAGCACCCACAGAGAGCCCTCGCCCTCTCCTGGGCCTGGAGACAGCGGGGCGTTATTGAGATGATGGCCAGCGGCTGGGCTAATATGAGGCCTGACATTTGGCTGGAGCTGTGGAACAGTCCACAACAGGGAGACTTGCAGGGTTCAGCACAGGCAGAAATTATACCTAAAAACTGAGAGATCACTCCAGCTCTGCGCCTGTGGAGACTTCACTCTAGCTCCTCCTACTCATCATTGTGTTCACCAGTGCCTTGTTAGCCCTATGTGTAACCTCAGCTGTGTCTCAAGTAATTCCATTACACACCAGCCACTTTTTGTGTAGTGTTTGTACACTGGGTAACACAATGAGATGTGGTACTGTATTAATACTGGGAAGTCACAGAGCTACAGCATACTGTTAGTACTTGGTAGCAGAAGGTGAACTCCACCAAAAGCAATTCAAAACCTTCAAAAACAGTCAGCACACCAAGCAAAACTGCTGCTACACTGCATACATGTGAGCTGTCTTTGTCCTTTAACATTTCTGACTGTAAAACTGCTGGTTGTTTGTATGTAGGCTATTCAGGCAAATTCAATGCGTGATATACCACACACTTATTTTATCATTTCTGTTTAAACGTTAGCATTTAATGTGAAATTAAAAGCCAAGCGTTAGACAGTGAAGTACAGAGATTATATCTTAAGACTATAGCACATAGCACTTGTTTATAGTGGCTGTGCCATGTAAACAGCCGTTAATTTTTCACTACAGCACGTTCTTAGTAACTTGATTGTGAAGCATCTCACTCAGCTAGCTGTAACCAGCTGGCAACTGCACTCTGAAGTGTTTTCTTAGTGAACTGATAGTGAACTTGTGTTGTTGACCTAGCCTGCCTTTGTTGAGCGACTACGAGTGCATGATCTACAGTATGCTGGCTATACTGGATAGTAATCTGGACCTTTTCTTAGTTTATTTCATTTAATTTATTTTACAAAAAGCAGCCATATGTATGTCTTTTATTTTTCCCACAGACAAGATGAGGATAGTGTTTCTGTTGCCTTGCAGACTCAGTGGTAACTGCTTTGAGAAAAGCACTGTTTCTCTGAGGGAAATATCGGACAGTAATCTGTCTGCTTCTAGCATACAGAAAACTAATTGGAGAATGTGATTGGAATGCTGGTGAAGGAACAGTGGGATTAGGTCAAAGAGCAGGACACTGCAGATTACTCTCATGTCCATAATCCTTTTCCATACTGCCTCTTAAGGCGGAATAAGACCCAAAACCAGGCTCACTATGCTGCAGAAATGAGCTCATGGTTTAATGAAACGAATGAATGACTTATTTAACGAATGTTTCAGCATCAAATGATGTGGGCACTGTGCGGTGGCATTAATTGGAAAGGGTGGGAAGAATCTTTTATGGTTGTGAGGCTCAGGAGAAGGCAGCATGCTGATTCTGCACTGCCCCCTATAGGCTGTGGGATGAAGTGTCACTGCGCTGAAACTAACCAGCTTTACTAACTCCTTGCAAAGTTTAAAGTATAAAGGGCTTTTATTTATTAAGCCTTCCTGTATTCATTCCTGTGTTTTAGATGAGGAGTAGGTTTTCCACAGCTCCTGTTTGTGGGTACTAAATGTTCTTTGGATAAAACTGTGAGAAAAAAAGACAAATCTTACAAAGTGTCCAGCAGTACAGTCATACAGTGTGTGTGTGTGTGTGTGTGTGTGTGTGTGTGTGTGTGTGTGTGTGTGTGTGTGTGTGTGCCAGTCCCTATAAACAGTGGTCTCTCTGTGTTTTAGCTGTCTCTTTGTAACCATTTTCTCTGAGAATGCTCTGCCCCCAAACCCACAGAACATAATATTCTACTGACAGCAAAACAGTGGAATCATCCACGCAAATCATACATCCACACTGGAGTATGCAGACACGTCTATAATGATGTGGAAGTCTAACGCCTACATGCAACAGAATGTATACATTTATTCTTTAATTGGTCAGGAACATTTGACTCTATTAACCTAAAGTTCAATATGTATATATATATATTAAACTTTATACATGACATATGAAACTGCGTGACTCGCCAAGACAAATTGCTTGCATGTGTAATTTAATTTCTGATTCTGATGCTCTAAAATTATAAAAAAAAAAATATTTTTGAATGATTTTTGAAGTTTTGTCATATCAGCAGCAATAATCATGTGTGCCTTTGTTTGTGTGCACATGTCTCTCTCTCTATCTCTCTCTCTCTCTCTCTATCTATCTATCTCTGTTTCTCTCTCTTTATACACAACACACACACACACACACACACACACACTTACACCCAATGACTGTTGGGATAGGTTCCAGCTTCCCCCACAACCTAGGAGGATAAGCGGCTTAGAATGTGTGTGTGTGTGTGTGTGAGACTGTGTGAGTGTGTGTGTGGTTGTGTGTGTGTGTGTGGACCAAAAGAAACAGCTCAAAATGTTTGGAAAAAAGTTCCGGTTCCATTGACTTACATTAAAAGTAAGGTATGTTTTCCTTCTTCTGTAAAGTTACCATTTTGTGAAAATATAACTTTTAAGTAGCAAAAAGTGCAACAAACTTCAAAAAAATATTTTCTCCAAAACAATTAAGCAGGCCTCCTGAAAACAGTGCAAGCTGTAATAAAGGTAAAGGGTGCAAAAATACTGGAGATATTGTATTCAGTAAATATGCAGTCACTGTCCAAAAAAACCCCAAGGATATCTAAATGTGTACGTCTACAGGAGAAGGCAAACACACTTTACCTTAATGTAAGTGAATGTAATGAGACCTTTAATATTGTTTTTCATTTTTTTCACAGCAAAGATATATTTTCTGCTTTTTTCTGGCTCTGAAAAATGAATAACTTGTACTTAATGGTGGTTTTGACTGAAAATGAAATAAATAAAGCTGGCAGGTTTGTTAGATTTATAAAAAACAAATACAGCAGACCAGAGACGATATAGAGGCATACGGCGAGTAGAATGGACGAATATGGATGGAGCCACCACTGCATCTCTGATGGCCTTCTGTAAGTGACCCTGCATGGACCAGGGCTTTGGTCAGCTGTGAGAGAGACCCCTTTCTGATCTCTGTTGAAGCCAGGAAAGTGTGCGCAGCAGAGATTAATGAATTAGAAATTAAAATAGCCTCCTGTGGGAGGCTAGTGCTCCTCTCTGCATAAGACCCCATCCCCCATCAACCCCCCTCCCAACCCCAGCCTCTCCGTGGCCTCTGCAGTTGGGCTGCAGCCATTGAGCACCTGCATTTCGTGGGGAACAGAATAATCACTGCTGCTCTCCTCACTCGGTGCAGTCCAGATGTGTGCCATTGTGGCCACAGCTGAGGTGAACATATCCTTATTCTGTGCATTGTGGACGAACACCTCCGTCGCCGGCCCTTGGTTTGGTGATAAGCTCGAGGAATGGGGCCGAGAGCAGCGGCTCACGGGCATCACAATACATCCCTGTCAATCAAAGCTTAAAAAGATCCCAGTGGAGCCCAGGTTGAGGGAACCTCTTGTGACCCTTCATTTCCCTGTGTTGGGCTTGCTCTCTCTCTTTCCCTGTGTGTGTCTCTCTCCCTTTTTCAGCCCCTCTTTCCCTCCTCCTGCTCAGTGACCATTTTCTTTCATTAAATAGCTATGCACTTGTAGTAGAGCGAATTAAAAGCATATTCAGTGACTTGAAATTATGCTAGACTATAAATAAACTGCTAATTTTCTGTCTCATATGCCATGTAAATATGTAAATAGATATACTTTTATTTCTCTTATACTTTAACTTATATCTAGATTTATTTGTATTTTCTATTTTCTACATAGTACGTGTAAGTTTATGTGCAATTATATGTGTTGTTACTATCTATCTATCTATCTATCTATCTATCTATCTATCTATCTATCTATCTATCTATCTATCTATCATTATTAATAAAGCTGGCCCATATATCTATATATATAACGTATAATGACGTTACATAATTAACCATAAATTTAAAGCTGAACTATGTAAGTTTTGGGGATTTGGAGACCTCTCTGGCGGAAATGTGTACTTGCGTGCAACTTGCAGAGGAACGTTTTGTAGCTTCAAATCTGTTCCCCGAGCAGATGAACCTGATGATGAGTGTGTTCAAAGAGTGTTCAAAGAGAACTCAGTCTATACTTGGTAAGGGATGAGTTTTCTGAGGATACAAGTGAACTATCCACTATTGTCATCATATCTTCATGAGTATAATGTTGATTTAGTATTTAAGATCTAAACATCAAGCTGGGCCTTCCTTTTGTATCTGTGTGTGTAATGTTAAAGTGTAAAGACGCACAACGTGGTCCAAAAAACTCCTGCCAAATCCCACCCGACACCTCTGACTTTTTGATTATTATTCCAGATTTCACGTGGTGTCTCACAAAAATGCTTATACCATATTTTAGTTTTTCTCCTGACTCAGTAATGATACTAACAAAAAATCTTACATTGAGCTTCAAGTATGTTCACTACTGCAGTTTCATTTACATGTTAAGAAGGTGGAGTAGGACTGAAGCTGTTCTGCTGGTCACTACTAAAAAATATTGTCACTGTAAGGGCGAAACCTTGCATCTCAGTTTTTGCCGTTTTTCATTTTTTGACGCAGTTTGAAAAAGCCAGGGGCCCTTTATACTCTGCCAAAAGTTCCTGACGACCTGACCAATTAATGGCGTTCAAAATGACTTGTTCTGACAGCAAGTCAGAAAACACTGGGCCTCATTTATTAGTTTCTTTGTTTTTTTCTTAAATGTGTTCTTGTGTTCTTCAGGAAGGTCTTAATAAAGAGTCTATGTCAGATTCATGACGTGATCTTAAACTGCAGAACTGCTCCTTTGTGCTCTTGAGTGTGTGTAGATTCTGTTCTTACCTAAGAACAAACCCCAAATAAGAAAAAACTGGAATCTTCAAGGGTTTCAGAGAAGATACCTCATCCTAAGAATGGTTGGTACACAAGGCCCAATATGCTGTTTTGGACGCTGGTATGCTGGTCAACTAGCAGCCAAGCACTAGACCATCTTAGACCAGCTTAGACGAGCGAATCTCCTTTTTTTTGCCCTGAGCATGTATCATGTAGTCCGGTAATGTGAAATGCTCCTGTAATTTCTTAATCATCTTTGCTTGTGGAAAGCATTTTAGTTTTAATTTCAGGTGACTGAAAACAAACATGCAGACAGCAGGAAGTGAATCTGAACAAAGATGTCACTTATTACAGTGATTACATGTTTTTATCACAGCACATTGACTGCACGTCACCCTGATGTCTAAGGACATTCCTTGGCTGCCTTTCTCTGAGCCAAAGGCCTTGTCAGTGGCGCTCTGAGACAGCCAGTGCTTCACCCCTCTCAGCAACCTCACCCCACACACAGAATGCACTGACTTGCGTGGGACTGAGACAAAATCACCCCCGCACAAACCCATCCCACCCTGTGTTCAACACAAAAACCAAGCAACCCCCCCCCATCACCACCGAACTCAGTCCAAAGAATAAAACTTTCCAAGGGGGGGCCTGAGCGCAGGCTGTGTGAAACAAACACTTTACTGCTATTCTTCTCTTCCTCTCTCCCAAATATTTTCCACAGCGGACTCTCCTCATCCACAAAGCTGGCATTGTGGGGGAAGGCGGGGATGTGACGAAGCTCCATGAATGCGCCTCGTTGAGATCGGCGCACAACAGCGCACAAACACGCAGAGTGATGAGTCACGCTTCCGCTGTTTGTCCCTCACAAAATTTACACAGTTTCGCTCTCACCCCAAATGTACTCAATCAGTCGAGACATGTTTGCTGTCCGAAGTTCGCTTCTTTACTTTCACGCCAGAGCTAAAAGGCTAACAAGCAATGGAAGCTAGACTGTACCCTATCAGACGGCATCATGCAGACCGCATGGCCAAATGACCCCACACTCGCCTCAAACCACGTTGAGCTGTCGAATTCTTAAGATCCCAGGCTTATTACATACTCAGGCTTATTATACAGTAACTACAGGAAGTTCAATGCAAGCTGGCTGAGCTGTTCTGAGGTTATAGCAGTGTGTAATACGTCTTTGGGCCTGCTAGAGGGCCCTGGCCACGCAATGGGGTTAAAGTAGAATTCAGTTTCTTTATTCTTCATAATTCTATCTAAACAGTGAGTGGTTTGGTGTGAAAAGTTATAGCCAAACATAGCGATGTCTTTATGAACTTGAATAATAAGGACCAGGTGTCGTGATGTCTACAAAGAAAATGTAGCCTTTCGTTTGGTAAATAAGTCATGAGGATGAGGTTTCTGTATGCCGTGGTAAGAAATCGGAAAAACGAAGTTTCCTCAGATACTAGGTTTCCTTCAACCTCGTATTGTGGCGTTAGCGCAGGGCACGCTGTGATTCTGCTGTGAATAGTGCTCGCTTATTGAAACACCAGCAGAAAGGCACATAATATACAGCCAAACCTGCAAGGGAGGTCACCAGCAGCCTTTACAGTGACCCCCCTCACACAGAAACTACCTGCACCCCAGACACAATAAAACATAACCAACACATACCCACAACTCCAACTAACAACAATAAACTTTTTAGGGTGGTGTGCTCGTACCGTGGGCTTCTGCATGAGGCCGCTCACATGGCCACGCCTCCCAAGCTTCTTACAGCCAACGTGAGTCAGCAGATCTATCTACTACAAACTATGAGCTACTAAAGCTACTGTAAAACAGTAAGTGCATGTACATGCACTTAATAATCTGATAACTGCAGAAAATCGGATTTTGTCAGTAATCTGGTCAGCAGGATTACATGTACTCGTGTAATCAGATAATGGGGAAACTCCAGGTCTACATGAATCAGACAGTAATCGGATTTCAGCTTTGCAAACAGCCAATAAACTGACAGAAGAATATGTGACGTAAACTTAATGTAAGACTCGAACCTCATGCTGCAGCTGTTTTTATGACATCGAGCCACTTTACCTGAAAATATGAACATTCATCATCAAGAAGATGAACAAGTCCTTTATTTCATCAAGCATGTAGTTGGTTCCACCCTCGCTTACTTATTTCCGGTACCGTGGTCTGTTTTCGCACATGCACAGACTGAGAAAAGGGTAATCTGTAAGGAAATCTGATCAATGATCCAAATTCAGCTCTCTTTATCAGATTTCTTAATGGGATTTCAAGTCCTTACTCCGATCTAAGAAATCAGAGTGTGCTGTTTACCATTTGACCATTTGAATGAATACAAAACTGCAGAAATCTGATTATAATCAGATTCTTGGATGCATGTAAATGCACTCACTTTTTCAGGCAACATATTTGTATCTAATTTGTGTAAAGCTCTGTGAGGGAGCCTTCAGAGTTATTAAACGCTTCAGGCATCTGGTTCCTATCTCCATCACTGTGAACAATTCTGGAGCAGCAAGTTATGGATCAGAATTATGCAGCCAGTTTTAAAACCTAGTATTTCTTTAAGCAGGCTAATCCAGAATAGACCACATTCTGACACTGTATGACGTACCGTTTGAACAGATAAAAGAATGGAGGAAAAGTTCAGGATGGTTGCTGCTGGAGTCAGAAACCACATAATCGAGTCTGTTATTTAATCCTACTTGAAGTGCATGTGTAATGATTTAGGTACCATGATAATTACTAGACTGTATGCTGCTATTACTTGTTAGCTGTATTAGTATTGGAGCTCCAAAATACAACTAAAACAGCAAACCTTGGACACCAGACACGTCTTGAGTGATTGAGCATTTCAGCTAAAAAATGCCACACTGTTCTTTAACTATGTATGTAAAAATATACACTTTGGTCCAACATGGCTGGACCTTCCTCCTTCTGCCAAACTGCTGGGCCAAAGAGAACTGAATGCCTGAGGACAGCTATGGCATTTCTGTTCACTACAGTGTGACCTGCTAGAGAGAGAGAGAGAGAGAGAGAGAGAGAGAGAGAGAGAATAGAACAGAAGGGAGATGTGGCTGAGGATCAGAAGCTGTTACGTTATGTCAGGAAAGGTTAATTGGAGCGAGGGTTTTAGGGAGGGGGGTTTTGGAAGGATGGACGCTGACCAGGAAGTTGCTCTGACCCCTGGTTTGGGGACACCTCACCATGCCACATACACACGGTCTGCCGTCGCCATGACAATCTGACATTTGTCACTATTCAAATGAGGCCAAGTCATGCCTGAGACCAGCCAGGCCAAAAAGAGTGTCCTGCCTTTCTCTCACTGACACAATACAAACACCATATATATAATATGCGTGCGTGTGTGTGTGTGTGTGTGTGTGTGTGTGTGTGTGTGTGTGTTTGTGTGTGTCGTTGTGTTGATTTTCTAAGTAAAAATAAGATCTTTTACAAGGACCACACTGAAATATGTAATTTTTCTGCACATTTTAGCTCCAAATATTTATTTTTTTTGGAGTTTAACATAAAACCATCAAATATACCTTAACTTTTGCACAAGCCAGATTTTATGTTTTACTTTTTTCCAAATATATAAATTAAGCAAATAAACACCAGATGTGCGTTAAAATGTGCAGAAAACCTATTTTCACTCAACAAAAAATGTTAATTGACTGGAGTGCCCAAATTTTGCATGTGACTGTACATAAAACTTTTGAAGTTATGCTACTAATCATGCAAACTGAATAAAAGAACTGAAGTGGTCCTCAAAACAGGGATGCACGGTGTTATTGATGTGGAGCACTACTCACATCAAAAAATATGAGTGAGTAACAAGCCTTTAAAAAAAAATTACATGCATGCAAACTTAATTATCTGCATTATCAGACATTCAGCATATGCCATGCATAAGAATCATATAAATACATCCGTACCATCTAATCATCTTCTTTTTTCCGGAATATTAATTTCAGCCAAAAGAACAGCAAGTGTGTCTTAAAATGTGCAGAAGTGTGTTCTGTGTAGAAGATATTCATATATACTGTGTATATATATATATATAGGGTGAATCAAAAGTCACAGGTTATTTTATTTTCGACTTTTATCTCTGGGGATATATATATATATATATATATATATATATATATATATATATTTAAACAAAGCAGAAAAAGCAGGTAAAGCAGAATACCTGAAGTGGAATATCTAAATATAAAAGCAAAATAAATGTAATAATTATACAACAGCTTAAAACATACCTAACCCTAACCCTAACCTTAAAATGTACCATGCAGACAGACTTCAGAAAAGCACAGGTCTTTAGAGCTTTATTACCACCAATGTACAGTGTGACAAAACAAGAGGTAGTATTTATGATTTCGGAATGAGAATAAATAATTAATTACGAGATAAGTTGGTCATTTAAAACTGTAAATGTGGACAAGTATGTGAAAGTTCAGTATTTGGACCTTGAGCAGTACATGCACAGACTCTGAATAAGGCTTTAGTGAAGGCCAGAAGAAGGCCGGACTCACAGAACTGCTAATAAAACAGTCAGCGAGGTCGCACCCAGCATCAGAGCAATTAGTGCGGTCTAGCTAAACAACTGACCGCACTGACTGTTCTATCATTGGCCTGCTAATCCGCATGATTACTGAGGGAAGAGTAAATACGTGATGTGTCTGACCACTGCATATGTAAATTATAAACATAAACAGGCCTCAATAATCTTATCTTGCTGCCAGGTAGGTTAAGGGCCATAGTCAATGTCCAACTGGGATTCAATTACAGTCTTAGTGGTAGACCACAAACATTTCCAAAGCATTTGCCTTCATGCCACAGATTTGCTTTGTCCATTACTGGAACATTACTATATTATGTCTCTGATGATTTATGTTTATTTATTGCTGCATTGCATATGCTTTGCTCCAGAAACTGTAAGAGAAATAATGGTTCTGTAATTAACTTTGGTTTCAAACTGGTTTATTTGTTATGAATATGTGGAATTATTGGCCAGTGCTGTACGCACCTGCACCTGCTTCTTCTGGAGGAGCCTTTTCAGACCTGCTTGGGAGCAACATTCCTGTTTGTATTCCTGTCTTGAAAGTAATGCTTGTAAGAAAGCTGATGCCACATTTAATTAAATGAGCAAATAAAACGTGTGCAGTTTTGTGGTGAAAAGTGATCAAATACAGAATAATATCGCCATCTAGTGTCGAGCTTAGGTTTTACACACCGTTTTTTGGCAAAATTGTATGTTCACCGTTCACAGTACCAAACTTTTAGGTCCACTGGAGGAATAAATGAACAATTACAGACTGTAGCTCATGTACTGCTGCACAGTATTGCAGTTAGTGACCACAAGACCACTGCTGGTCCGATTTAGGTGCTGCACCGTTCTCAGCACAGTAGTGACATGGACGTAGAAGTGTGTGCTGTGCTGATGTGAAAAGGATATGTGGTTGAATTTGAAATGTCCCATTCTAGAGAAACGTACAATTGTCTGTAGTGGTTGTGATAGGAACCAGACGTCTGAAGCTTTTATTGCCTCTAAAAGCTCTGCCACAGAAAACCACTAAATATAATGACTGCAAAAATTACTTAATTCCTGGGATTTTTTTTATTTATTTATTTATTTTCCAGATATAACACTATTTTATCTACATATTAACAATATTACATGTAAAAATTCAGAACATGCTTACATTTACTGACTGTAGGATGGTATTTTTGCGTTGTCTGCCTGGTTGCTCTCACCACCGCAGTAAAGAAATCTGAGTCAATAAGTTATTTTACAATTATCCACTTCACATCAAACCACTCTGAATGACATGCACATGCACAGACTCTGAATAAGGCATTAGTGAAGGCCAAAAAAAGGCTGGACTTGCAGAACTGCTAATAAAACAGCCTTCCAGGTCACACCAAATTGGTGGAATCCCCCTTTAAGAGACTCTCTACAGCCAAGAGCTGATTACTGATAAAGCAATAGAGGTTGGCTAGCAGACAGAGTTGGGCAGTAGTGGTGACTGAAAACACCGTCCCAAATGTATTCAGTTAACAATTACATTACAATACATTAAAATGTGATGTAGAGTGCATTTAAAAAACATATTAATTAGGCACATGGGCCAAAAACCTAGTTTTCTTTATATAATTCTACTGTTAGTATGTTTCATTAAAAGAAAAAACTCATTTAAATGATTAGATCAATTTTCTCAACAGTGTTTTGGCTCTAATCACATGTTTCAGTCCACTGCTTCCACAAATGCACTGCCATCTCATGAAGCCTCCAACTCACCATCTCTTAGTAATTAATCTTGCAAATTTGACTATAAAGTGGGAAGCTTTTGTGATTTAATGTTTATGGCATGTTTGCAACTTGCAAAATGCCAGGAAATACATGCATGAGTCCAGTGGAGCATCTCTTATGGACATATGTAGTATTGAGGAGACTGCTCAGTAACACTGAGATTAATAACTGATCACATTGATTTATCAGTCTACTCAGGCTTTAGCAGAGCTCAGTAACACTGAGATTAATAACCGATCACATTGATTTATCAGTCTACTCAGGCTTTAGCAGAGCTCAGTAACACTGAGATTAATAACCGATCACATTGATTTATCAGTCTACTCAGGCTTTAGCAGAGCTCAGTAACACTGAGATTAATAACCGATCACATTGATTTATCAGTCTACTCAGGCTTTAGCAGAGCTCAGTAACGCTGAGATTAATAACCGATCACATTGATTTATCAGTCTACTCAGACTTTAGCAGAGCTCAGTAACACTGAGATTAATAACCGATCACATTGATTTATCAGTCTACTCAGGCTTTAGCAGAGCTCAGTAACGCTGAGATTAATAACCGATCACATTGATTTATCAGTCTACTCAGGCTTTAGCAGAGCTCAGTAACACTGAGATTAATAACTGATCACATTGATTTATCAGTCTACTCAGACTTTAGCAGAGATCAGTAACACTGAGATTAATAACTGATCACATTGATTTATCAGTCTACTCAGGCTTTAGCAGAGCTCAGTAACGCTGAGATTAATAACTGATCACATTGATTTATCAGTCTACTCAGGCTTTAGCAGAGCTCAGTAACACTGAGATTAATAACCGATCACATTGATTTATCAGTCTACTCAGACTTTAGCAGAGATCAGTAACACTGAGATTAATAACCGATCACATTGATTTATCAGGCTACTCAGGCTTTAGCAGAGCTCAGTAACGCTGAGATTAATAACCGATCACATTGATTTATCAGTCTACTCAGACTTTAGCAGAGATCAGTAACACTGAGATTAATAACCGATCACATTGATTTATCAGTCTACTCAGACTTTAGCAGAGCTCAGTAACACTGAGATTAATAACTGATCACATTGATTTATCAGTCTACTCAGGCTTTAGCAGAGCTCAGTAACGATGAGATTAATAACTGATCACATTGATTTATCAGTCTACTCAGGCTTTAGCAGAGCTCAGTAACACTGAGATTAATAACTGATCACATTGATTTATCAGTCTACTCAGGCTTTAGCAGAGCTCAGTAACACTGAGATTAATAACTGATCACATTGATTTATCAGTCTACTCAGACTTTAGCAGAGCTCAGTAACGCTGAGATTAATAACCGATCACATTGATTTATCAGTCTACTCAGGCTTTAGCAGAGCTCAGTAACGCTGAGATTAATAACTGATCACATTGATTTATCAGTCTACTCAGGCTTTAGCAGAGCTCAGTAACGCTGAGATTAATAACCGATCACATTGATTTATCAGTCTACTCAGGCTTTAGCAGAGCTCAGTAACACTGAGATTAATAACTGATCACATTGATTTATCAGTCTACTCAGGCTTTAGCAGAGCTCAGTAACGCTGAGATTAATAACCGATCACATTGATTTATCAGTCTACTCAGGCTTTAGCAGAGCTCAGTAACACTGAGATTAATAACTGATCACATTGATTTATCAGTCTACTCAGGCTTTAGCAGAGCTCAGGAACACTGAGATTAATAACTGATCACATTGATTTATCAGTCTACTCAGGCTTTAGCAGAGCTCAGTAACACTGAGATTAATAACTGATCACATTGATTTATCAGTCTACTCAGGCTTTAACAGAGCTCAGTAACACTGAGATTAATAACCGATCACATTGATTTATCAGTCTACTCAGGCTTTAGCAGAGCTCAGTAACGCTGAGATTAATAACTGATCACATTGATTTATCAGTCTACTCAGACTTTAGCAGAGCTCAGTAACACTGAGTTTAATAACCGATCACATTGATTTATCAGTCTACTCAGGCTTTAGCAGAGCTCAGTAACACTGAGATTAATAACCGATCACATTGATTTATCAGTCTACTCAGACTTTAGCAGAGCTCAGTAACGCTGAGATTAATAACTGATCACATTGATTTATCAGTCTACTCAGGCTTTAGCAGAGCTCAGTAACACTGAGATTAATAACCGATCACATTGATTTATCAGTCTACTCAGGCTTTAGCAGAGCTCAGTAACGCTGAGATTAATAACCGATCACATTGATTTATCAGTCTACTCAGACTTTAGCAGAGCTCAGTAACGCTGAGATTAATAACCGATCACATTGATTTATCAGTCTACTCAGACTTTAGCAGAGCTCAGTAACGCTGAGATTAATAACTGATCACATTGATTTATCAGTCTACTCAGGCTTTAGCAGAGCTCAGTAACACTGAGATTAATAACCGATCACATTGATTTATCAGTCTACTCAGGCTTTAGCAGAGCTCAGGGACACTGAGATTAATAACTGATCACATTGATTTATCAGTCTACTCAGGCTTTAGCAGAGCTCAGGAACACTGAGATTAATAACCGATCACATTGATTTATCAGTCTACTCAAGCTTTAGCAGAGCTCAGTAACACTGAGATTAATAACTGATCACATTGATTTATCAGTCTACTCAGGCTTTAGCAGAGCTCAGTAACACTGAGATTAATAACTGATCACATTGATTTATCAGTCTACTCAGACTTTAGCAGAGCTCAGTAACACTGAGATTAATAACTGATCACATTGATTTATCAGTCTACTCAGGCTTTAGCAGAGCTCAGTAACACTGAGATTAATAACTGATCACATTGATTTATCAGTCTACTCAGACTTTAGCAGAGCTCAGTAACACTGAGATTAATAACTGATCACATTGATTTATCAGTCTACTCAGGCTTTAGCAGAGCTCAGTAACACTGAGATTAATAACTGATCACATTGATTTATCAGTCTACTCAGGCTTTAGCAGAGCTCAGTAACGCTGAGATTAATAACTGATCACATTGATTTATCAGTCTACTCAGGCTTTAGCAGAGCTCAGTAACGCTGAGATTAATAACTGATCACATTGATTTATCAGTCTACTCAGACTTTAGCAGAGCTCAGTAACACTGAGATTAATAACCGATCACATTGATTTATCAGTCTACTCAGACTTTAGCAGAGCTCAGTAACGCTGAGATTAATAACTGATCACATTGATTTATCAGTCTACTCAGGCTTTAGCAGAGCTCAGTAACACTGAGATTAATAACCGATCACATTGATTTATCAGTCTACTCAGGCTTTAGCAGAGCTCAGTAACGCTGAGATTAATAACCGATCACATTGATTTATCAGTCTACTCAGACTTTAGCAGAGCTCAGTAACGCTGAGATTAATAACTGATCACATTGATTTATCAGTCTACTCAGGCTTTAGCAGAGCTCAGGAACGCTGAGATTAATAACTGATCACATTGATTTATCAGTTTACTCAGGCTTTAGCAGAGCTCAGTAACACTGAGATTAATAACCGATCACATTGATTTATCAGTCTACTCAGGCTTTAGCAGAGCTCAGTAACACTGAGATTAATAACTGATCACATTGATTTATCAGTCTACTCAGGCTTTAGCAGAGCTCAGTAACACTGAGATTAATAACCGATCACATTGATTTATCAGTCTACTCAGGCTTTAGCAGAGCTCAGGAACACTGAGATTAATAACTGATCACATTGATTTATCAGTCTACTCAGGCTTTAGCAGAGCTCAGGAACACTGAGATTAATAACCGATCACATTGATTTATCAGTCTACTCAAGCTTTAGCAGAGCTCAGTAACACTGAGATTAATAACTGATCACATTGATTTATCAGTCTACTCAGGCTTTAGCAGAGCTCAGGAACACTGAGATTAATAACCGATCACATTGATTTATCAGTCTACTCAGACTTTAGCAGAGCTCAGTAACACTGAGATTAATAACCGATCACATTGATTTATCAGTCTACTCAGGCTTTAGCAGAGCTCAGGAACGCTGAGATTAATAACCGATCACATTGATTTATCAGTCTACTCAGGCTTTAGCAGAGCTCAGGAACGCTGAGATTAATAACCGATCACATTGATTTATCAGTCTACTCAGACTTTAGCAGAGCTCAGTAATGCTGAGATTAATAACCGATCACATTGATTTATCAGTCTACTCAGGCTTTAGCAGAGCTCAGTAACGCTGAGATTAATAACTGATCACATTGATTTATCAGTCTACTCAGGCTTTAGCAGAGCTCAGTAACACTGAGATTAATAACCGATCACATTGATTTATCAGTCTACTCAGACTTTAGCAGAGCTCAGTAACACTGAGATTAATAACCGATCACATTGATTTATCAGTCTACTCAGACTTTAGCAGAGCTCAGTAACACTGAGATTAATAACTGATCACTTTGATTTATCAGTCTACTCAGGCTTTAGCAGAGCTCAGGAACACTGACATTAATAACCGATCACATTGATTTATCAGGCTACTCAGGCTTTAGCAGAGCTCAGTAACGCTGAGATTAATAACCGATCACATTGATTTATCAGTCTACTCAGGCTTTAGCAGAGCTCAGGAACACTGAGATTAATAACCGATCACATTGATTTATCAGGCTACTCAGGCTTTAGCAGAGCTCAGTAGCCCTGAGATTAATAACTGATCACATTGATTTATCAGTCTACTCAGACTTTAGCAGAGCTCAGTAACACTGAGATTAATAACCGATCACATTGATTTATCAGTCTACTCAGGCTTTAGCAGAGCTCAGTAACGCTGAGATTAATAACCGATCACATTGATTTATCAGTCTACTCAGGTTTTAGCAGAGCTCAGTAACACTGAGATTAATAACTGATCACATTGATTTATCAGTCTACTCAGGCTTTAGCAGAGCTCAGTAACACTGAGATTAATAACTGATCACATTGATTTATCAGTCTACTCAGGCTTTAGCAGAGCTCAGTAACACTGAGATTAATAACTGATCACATTGATTTATCAGTCTACTCAGGCTTTAGCAGAGCTCAGTAACACTGAGCTTAATAACTGATCACATTGATTTATCAGTCTACTCAGGCTTTAGCAGAGCTCAGTAACGCTGAGATTAATAACTGATCACATTGATTTATCAGTCTACTCAGGCTTTAGCAGAGCTCAGTAGCGCTGAGATTAATAACCGATCACATTGATTTATCAGTCTACTCAGGCTTTAGCAGAGCTCAGTAACACTGAGATTAATAACTGATCACATTGATTTATCAGTCTACTCAGGCTTTAGCAGAGCTCAGTAACACTGAGATTAATAACTGATCACATTGATTTATCAGTCTACTCAGGCTTTAGCAGAGCTCAGTAACACTGAGATTAATAACCGATCACATTGATTTATCAGTCTACTCAGGCTTTAGCAGAGCTCAGTAACGCTGAGATTAATAACTGATCACATTGATTTATCAGTCTACTCAGGCTTTAGCAGAGCTCAGTAACGCTGAGATTAATAACCGATCACATTGATTTATCAGTCTACTCAGGCTTTAGCAGAGCTCAGTAACACTGAGATTAATAACCGATCACATTGATTTATCAGTCTACTCAGGCTTTAGCAGAGCTCAGTAACACTGAGATTAATAACCGATCACATTGATTTATCAGTCTACTCAGGCTTTAGCAGAGCTCAGTAACACTGAGATTAATAACTGATCACATTGATTTATCAGTCTACTCAGGCTTTAGCAGAGCTCAGTAACACTGAGATTAATAACTGATCACATTGATTTATCAGTCTACTCAGGCTTTAGCAGAGCTCAGTAACGCTGAGATTAATAACCGATCACATTGATTTATCAGTCTACTCAGGCTTTAGCAGAGCTCAGTAACACTGAGATTAATAACTGATCATATTGATTTATCAGTCTACTCAGGCTTTAGCAGAGCTCAGGAACGCTGAGATTAATAACTGATCACATTGATTTATCAGTCTACTCAGGCTTTAGCAGAGCTCAGTAACGCTGAGATTAATAACTGATCACATTGATTTATCAGTCTACTCAGGCTTTAGCAGAGCTCAGGAACACTGAGATTAATAACTGATCACATTGATTTATCAGTCTACTCAGGCTTTAGCAGAGCTCAGTAACACTGAGATTAATAACCGATCACATTGATTTATCAGTCTACTCAGGCTTTAGCAGAGCTCAGTAACACTGAGATTAATAACTGATCACATTGATTTATCAGTCTACTCAGGCTTTAGCAGAGCTCAGTAACACTGAGATTAATAACCGATCACATTGATTTATCAGTCTACTCAGGCTTTAGCAGAGCTCAGTAACACTGAGATTAATAACTGATCACATTGATTTATCAGTCTACTCAAGCTTTAGCAGAGCTCAGTAACACTGAGATTAATAACTGATCACATTGATTTATCAGTCTACTCAGGCTTTAGCAGAGCTCAGTAACGCTGAGATTAATAACTGATCACATTGATTTATCAGTCTACTCAGGCTTTAGCAGAGCTCAGTAACGCTGAGATTAATAACCGATCACATTGATTTATCAGTCTACTCAGGCTTTAGCAGAGCTCAGTAAAACTGAGATTAATAACTGATCATATTGATTTATCAGTCTACTCAGGCTTTAGCAGAGCTCAGGAACGCTGAGATTAATAACCGATCACATTGATTTATCAGTCTACTCAGACTTTAGCAGAGCTCAGTAACACTGAGATTAATAACCGATCACATTGATTTATCAGTCTACTCAGGCTTCAGCAGAGCTCAGTAACGCTGAGATTAATAACCGATCACATTGATTTATCAGTCTACTCAGGCTTTAGCAGAGCTCAGGAACACTGAGATTAATAACCCATCACATTGATTTATCAGTCTACTCAGGCTTTAGCAGAGCTCAGTAACACTGAGATTAATAACTGATCACATTGATTTATCAGTCTACTCAGGCTTTAGCAGAGCTCAGTAACGCTGAGATTAATAACTGATCACATTGATTTATCAGTCTACTCAGGCTTTAGCAGAGCTTAGTAACACTGAGATTAATAACTGATCACATTGATTTATCAGTCTACTCAGGCTTTAGCAGAGCTCAGTAACGCTGAGATTAATAACCGATCACATTGATTTATCAGTCTACTCAGGCTTTACCAGAGCTCAGTAACACTGAGATTAATAACTGATCATATTGATTTATCAGTCTACTCAAGCTTTAGCAGAGCTCAGTAACACTGAGATTAATAACTGATCACATTGATTTATCAGTCTACTCAGGCTTTAGCAGAGCTCAGTAACGCTGAGATTAATAACTGATCACATTGATTTATCAGTCTACTCAGGCTTTAGCAGAGCTCAGTAACGCTGAGATTAATAACCGATCACATTGATTTATCAGTCTACTCAGGCTTTAGCAGAGCTCAGTAACACTGAGATTAATAACTGATCATATTGATTTATCAGTCTACTCAGGCTTTAGCAGAGCTCAGGAACGCTGAGATTAATAACTGATCACATTGATTTATCAGTCTACTCAGGCTTTAGCAGAGCTCAGGAACACTGAGATTAATAACTGATCACATTGATTTATCAGTCTACTCAGGCTTTAGCAGAGCTCAGTAACACTGAGATTAATAACCGATCACATTGATTTATCAGTCTACTCAGACTTTAGCAGAGCTCAGTAACGCTGAGATTAATAACTGATCACATTGATTTATCAGTCTACTCAGGCTTTAGCAGAGCTCAGTAACACTGAGATTAATAACCGATCACATTGATTTATCAGTCTACTCAGGCTTTAGCAGAGCTCAGTAACACTGAGATTAATAACTGATCACATTGATTTATCAGTCTACTCAGGCTTTAGCAGAGCTCAGTAACGCTGAGATTAATAACTGATCACATTGATTTATCAGTCTACTCAGGCTTTAGCAGAGCTCAGTAACACTGAGATTAATAACCGATCACATTGATTCATCAGTCTACTCAGGCTTTAGCAGAGCTCAGTAACACTGAGATTAATAACTGATCACATTGATTTATCAGTCTACTCAGGCTTTAGCAGAGCTCAGTAACACTGAGATTAATAACCGATCACATTGATTTATCAGTCTACTCAGGCTTTAGCAGAGCTCAGTAACACTGAGATTAATAACTGATCACATTGATTTATCAGTCTACTCAAGCTTTAGCAGAGCTCAGTAACACTGAGATTAATAACTGATCACATTGATTTATCAGTCTACTCAGGCTTTAGCAGAGCTCAGTAACGCTGAGATTAATAACTGATCACATTGATTTATCAGTCTACTCAGGCTTTAGCAGAGCTCAGTAACGCTGAGATTAATAACCGATCACATTGATTTATCAGTCTACTCAGGCTTTAGCAGAGCTCAGTAACGCTGAGATTAATAACTGATCACATTGATTTATCAGTCTACTCAGGCTTTAGCAGAGCTCAGGAACGCTGAGATTAATAACTGATCACATTGATTTATCAGTCTACTCAGGCTTTAGCAGAGCTCAGTAACGCTGAGATTAATAACTGATCACATTGATTTATCAGTCTACTCAGGCTTTAGCAGAGCTCAGTAACACTGAGATTAATAACTGATCATCACATTGATTTATCAGTCTACTCAGGCTTTAGCAGAGCTCAGTAACACTGAGATTAATAACCGATCACATTGATTTATCAGTCTACTCAGGCTTTAGCAGAGCTCAGTAACACTGAGATTAATAACTGATCACATTGATTTATCAGTCTACTCAGGCTTTAGCAGAGCTCAGTAACTCTGAGATTAATAACTGATCACATTGATTTATCAGTCTACTCAGACTTTAGCAGAGATCAGTAACACTGAGATTAATAACTGATCACATTGATTTATCAGTCTACTCAGACTTTAGCAGAGCTCAGTAACGCTGAGATTAATAACTGATCACATTGATTTATCAGTCTACTCAGGCTTTAGCAGAGCTCAGTAACGCTGAGATTAATAACTGATCACATTGATTTACCAGTCTACTCAGGCTTTAGCAGAGCTCAGTAACACTGAGATTAATAACCGATCACATTGATTTATCAGTCTACTCAGGCTTTAGCAGTAACATTCTTCTTTAGAATATGTCTAGATGCCATGATTGTAAATAATTAATAAACAAGCACTGATGGTGTTTCTTTTTAAACATGGTATACATTTTTAAAACCCAGTGGGTAAGTGTTCTGAAACTATTCTCCTAAAAATTTAAAGAGAAACTGTGTTCTGAATTCTGCCTTTACAAAATGTAACTTGGACTGAATACAGATACTTAATTTCTGAATATGTATTCCCAATATTTGTACCCCATTACATCCCAACCCCTGATAGCACAAATCGGTAATAAAGTTTCTGGTAAGTGTCAATTCTGAGTATATTTTAGTGTCTAAATTTCTGCTTCCAATAATCACAACAAACACCAACACAGACTACATGAAGTCCATTTTGGATCCAAAAAATACCCCCAAAGGAAATGTCAAATAAATTTCAGTTTGCATGAGGTTATAGAGCTTTTACTGAAATTATTGAGAAACAGTTCTGGTTTTAAAAATTACAGTACAGTAAAACTATTTACAGTGATTCTCAAGAGAGCTTTACAAGCAGCCTTTTCGTCGACTGCACTGTGTATCTGTATATATGGAAACAGTCTGCTTGAAGCTGCAGTGGACTGGCAAGCTGTGCATGGTGTATCCTGCCTTCAGCACAAAGACCACTGGGACAGGCTCCAGCACCCCCACACCCCAGGTTAGAAAATGTATGTGACCCATCATTCTGAACTGAACTGAACTGATCATTCTTCTCTTTGTGTAGTTCATTTTATTCTATAAACCTCAGAAAGTTGGAAGATGAAAATGAAAACATAAAGCAGTGAATTTTATGACTTTTATCTGTATTGCAATGAAAATAGTACAAAGGTTTTATTAATTCCGACATTGATGCTTGCCAAATGTTCCAAGAAAGTTGTGACAGGGACAATTGAAGACTAGGAACATTGCAAATTATTCAGAAAACATTATAACCAGGTGATGCGGTCATGCTTGGGTATAAAAGGAGCGTCCAGCAAAGTCCTAGTACTTCAACATTCATGGGCGGAACTGAAGGACTAGCTCTAATAGTCACGTTTCCCCCCTGGTCTGTATCTGTGTCTGTGTTGGAGGGCTGGTGTTGGGGTTGGGTGTGTATGTGTGTGTCCTCACGACGTTTGTCACATTTCCTGCTACACACTCATCATGGACTCAAACTCGTCTATCCTCTGCTTGGTGTTTCCGCTCTTGATCTTTCTGTAACACACAGTGTTGTACTTAGAGGTCGGGGGGCCGCTGCCGGAGCGTCGTCCCCTGCTCCTCCCGTTGCTCCTGCCTGATCTTTGACCTGTGGCTGGAACATTTTGTGTGCAGTTCTCCGGCTGTAGGTCACCCAGCCCATCCTCCTCTTCTTCCACCTCTTCCTTCTCCTCCTCCTGCTCTTTCCGCTCCTCTTGTTCACTCCGTCGATCACCGCTTTCTGAAGTGCTGATGTGAGCTTCTGCTTCCTCTTTCATTTGATCCACCTCTTTAGTGGGAGCCTCCCCTACTTCAGTGCCTCCATCCATCTGCTCCACTGACGTCACTGCCTGTCCCACAGTTGCCGAGTCTGCAATAAGCGTTCAGGACAAGGACATTAGTTACAACAATGACAGAAGTAGTTTTGGAAGATGTGACGGTCTTATCATTTTTATGATTAATAACTGCATGCGTCAGAAAACTGGCTTCATAGAAACAATAGAGATTTAGACCAAACATAGAGAGCCTGTAAACAACAGCCTGTGGTGGTATAGTGTCTGATTAAAACTGCATGGTAACATGGAAGTGCAGTGTAGCGTCCAGGTATGCACTTGCATACAGGCCCATGTTTTGAGGGGCCTGTAAATTGCTGTGATCTATGTTACTAAACCATAATTATCTCTGTTTCTTGTCCATGTTTACCTAAGCAATTCCGATCCGGCCTGATTTTCTTAGCCCTCCAATCAGTGCTTAGCAATCATCGCTGTCCAATGGTACAGTGTTCAGTTCTTTAGCAGCACACCAAAACCATTCAAGATACCTTTTGAAATTGAAGCACCAGATATGATCAAAAGTGTGTCACCCAGTGCCTCAATAGAACAGAGCCCATACACAAGGCCCATAGGCCAAGTCAGCCTGAGATTCACTACAGTCCCCAGCGTGCACCGCAACATAGTGTGTGGTATGGCCCCCTTCCCCCCAACAGCAATCTATGAGCCAGTGGTTACACAAAAGGAAATGATGCCTGGTGTCTAGATCAAGCAAATAAGCAGTTTTAAAAACTACCTAAACTATTTATTTTTGTGTAGAATTATTTTTGAATAAGCATTGAACGGGCAGAATGGCGGCGCAGTGGGTCACTACACAGCAAGAAGGGTCTGGGTTCGATTCCTGGCCAGGCAACTAGGATCCTCAGTTTACGTGTTCTCCCACAAGGTTCCCACAGTCCAAAGACATGCAGTCAGGCCAACTGGACATGCTAAATTGCCAGTAGGTGTGAGTGAAAGTATATGTGTGCCTATCTGTCTGTCTGCCCTGGTGACCTGTCCAGGGTATATCCTGCCTTCTGCCCAATGACCCAGAAGGATATGTAGTTCCAGTAAATGTGTGTGTGTGTGTGTGTGTGTGTGTGTGTGTGTGTGTGTGTGTGTGTGTGTGTGTGTGTGTGTGTGTGTGTATAAGTGTTCCATTCTTGTTTTGCTGTTGCAGTTTTGGTACATTTTGAATAAACAACCCTGGAATACACAGTGTTGTTTTCAAAGCCAAAAAAAGTTTTAGGCCCCCAAAGGAAGCTTTTATGAGCCATTTATCTTGGCAGTAAGTATGTTTTTCCTGTAAAAAAGAGAGAGAGAGAGCATTTTATGTGGTTCTATATAGAACCTTTTTGAAAAGTGTTCTATATAGCACCTGAAAAGTGTTCTTTTATTGTTCCAAGCTCAACGTTGTAACAATAGAAGGACCTTTTTTGGTATAACATAGAACCCGTTTTAAAAAAGGGTTATGTGTAGAACCATCTGTGGCACATTTTATATCAAACTGAAGAACCCTTTATAACGCAAAGTATGCTTCGATCAGGCAAAGGCGTAACGTGGAGCGAGGAGGCGGACACATACGCTGAGATAAGCGACTTTTATTAAGGGCAAATCCAGGGTCATGGTCAAAACAGTCCGGGTTCAAACAGCCGATACGGAGAGCAGGAAGGACAGACATGACAAAATGAACACAGAACCTCAAACAAGAACCAAACACCACGAGAATACAATAAAATACAGCCAACACATCAAACATCCAAACAACAAAGACCAGCCAAGACAAGAGGCAAACACAGGGCTTAAATACAACAGAGATGATGAGGGACAGGCGGAAAACAGGTGGCGACAATCAGGGGCGGAGTCACAAAACAAGGGGCTGGAGTAGGAAACCAAAACAAAGAAATCACGCAGACTAGACCAAAACATAATGCGAACACATGGATAGGACCGGGAGGGGCCAATTGTGACAAAAGGGTTCTTCGTGGGTCCATAAAGAACCATTTTCTTTACCAAAGAACCTTTGAAGAACCGTCTTTTTTAAGCGTGTATTTTATATTTATTAGTCCCTCCAAGACTGAAACAAATCAGCTTTCAGGGCCTCTTTTTGTCCTTAATTACCCAAACGACTCATCGTGTCCAGATTAGAAAAGGACTGTGGGTAACCTCAGGTCCACATAGTACAGTACCTGGCATAAGATGCAAAATCTGCTTTGTGGATTTTAATTTGATTTGCATAAGCAAATCTGCAGATTTCTGGGAGTGGAAGGACTCTGCTCTGAACGTCATGATTTCCCACACTGAGTGAAGCTTATGTAATACAGACTGGAATTAAAAGGCTGTGAAAATGCAGCTGTAAGAGTGTAAATACACAAACCCATACACACATGCACATACACTGACCAAGTGACCTCTTGACCATTAGAGCACATTTCTAATGCAGTACAGCCGTGATTGTATTTCTACATGTATAAAATGGCTAAAGCTTGTGAAATGATTACCAAGATAATGAGATAATTAGCTAAATAACACATAATAATTTAGTAAAACTCCTATGTTATTTTGTCTTGTGCTGCTACTGGGCTGAATGAGACTGTTTATCTTATATAAACTCATTTGAAATAAATTAGGTTTTACTCAGTTTACATTCTCGCTTAAACACAATGAAACATGAACAATGAGATGAAATAAAAATCAGTTTATGATCATTAGCAAAGATTTTTCAATGCTGGCACGTATTCCTAAGAGTTCCTCTTACCTTGGTCACTATTGCTCTCAGGTCCAGCTGGAGGCTCGGGCTCTGGCGTATGGTCAGTGGGCTGTGGAAGAACAGGTGAAGGGAGCGTTTGATGGTCAGAGATCATCTCCTGTCCTGGACACTCTGAACTGGAGTCCATCTCTTGCTCTGTCTCCTGCTTACTGAGTGGACTGGACGACACTGGGTGAACACACACATGCACACTCACTGATACACTCTGGTAGCATGCTGATGAGCTTCTCCGCTCCACTGCCCAGAGCGGGGACACTGTTTCTCAATCTGAGGGGGCAACTGATAAATGTCTCTGTGTTCTTGGTTCAAATGTATTGCTTAAGGAAAATCTTTAACTGTTACAGAATTGGTCGACCATCATTTACTTCATTTCCAGTAAAAATGGCCTTTAAAAGCAAGTTATTCGTGTTTACACTGTTAGAAATAAAGGTTCTGTGCAGGGGCATTTTTCCTTCATCAAGGTATAAACAATGTGAATGTATCCTCAAAGGTACAACAGTGGTTTTAAGGTCCTAAATATGTTTTACCCAGGTGAAAAGTATGTATTTGCCCCAGTGGTGGTTAACTACCTTTATGTCTGAGGGTGTATGAAGAGATTAGATCTGAAATAATTCACTTATTTACTGCTGCTGTCAGAAAACCTTCTATCTTCAAAATGGTCTCTTTACAGAAGAAGAAAAAAAATTACTTTACTTTTAATTTAAAATCAATGAAACCAGTTTTTTTTTACTTTTTGTCCATTCATTATGAAATTTACATCCAATATAAAGGACTACGGGCATTTTCAAATTACATCACTGGAAAGCATCAACAATGGAGATACAAGGTTTGTTCCGACAGCAGCGGAAGAGTTTCTGAGAGTTTCTAAAACTAAAGTTTAAAAAATTACTAAATGATACAGAAAAAAAGACTCCTAACCACCACCTGGAAGACCTTATAGACACCTGATAGACTTCAGATAAACAGCACTTAAAGCTTTTATCTTTGAGAGAAAATTAAGCTCCACTCTTACTTCAGATCAGAAAGCATTCACAAGTGTTTCTGTTCATCCTTCCACTGTGAGAAGACGACTCAGCGCTGTGGGTCCGAAAGGACGTGTTCTTGTCAAGAGACACTTACTGGAAAAAGGAAACAGACAGAAAAGGACATTTGCAAATAAAAGAAGCTGCTGCTGTTCTCAGAAAAATGGACTGACCACCTCAGAGTCCAGACCTCAGTATCACTGAATGTGTTTGGGATTATTTGGATGATGAGAAGCAGAAAATGTAACCAACCTCTAAGACTGAACTTTGGAGGTGTGGACAAACATCCCTGAAGAATTCTCAGAGAAACTGAAAGAAAGTCTCCTGTGAAGAATTGAAGCCGTTATAAAGACAAACAATGGACACACCAAGTGCTGGAAAAATGATATACTGAGTTGTTGAGATTATTGTGTATTTTTTGTGTTAAATATGTTTCATGTTGATTGTTTTTTTTTTTCATGAATTTTAAAGAACTTGAACTTAATGTATGGACAGTACTGTATGCCCCCTCTTCTATGGGTGGTTTTCTCTAAAGCATTGTCAAAGGTTAATACAATGATCTGAACTAGACACTGTATCCACCATCCAAATAATACCTGCCCCGTGGTGGTCCTGTGGGGGTCCTGACCACTGAAGAACAGGGTAAAAGGGGCTGAAAGTATGCAGAGAAACAAATGAACTACAGTCTGTAACTGTAGAACTACAAAGTTCGCCTATATAGAAAGTGGAGCTGATAAAATAGACAATGAGTGTAGAAACAAGGAGGTGGACATAATGTTATAGCTGATCTGTGTGTAGAACATTATTACATGTCTATATAACATTTTACATACATGACCCAGACCTAATCGACCAATATCAGCATCTGACCATTCTTCCAACATCTAGTGTACTGCAGTAATGTAAGTATTAACCTTCCCAGGCTTTGTACATACTAAGGCTTATTATTCAGTAACTACAGGGACTTCAATGCAAAGTAGTTGAGCTATTCTTAGGTTATAGAAGTGTGTAATAAAACTTTGGGTCCATGGTCTGTTAACGGGTTAAAGCATTGATTTCATAAGAAATGCTGCATGAGAAGATGTCTGGATACTTTGGAATTAATAGTGTCCACTGCTTCAAGGTTGGAATTGAGTCCTCCCTCCATTTGGTCTGGCCTGAGATGACCACATGCAGAGTTTGGAGTTTATAAAGCTGAAATTGTTTAAATTATACTTTAAGTTGAAATGTTATGTTACAAAATCGAATTCTTAAGCATTTTAACATCTTTTTCGAAAATACGTGCACCATGAAAGAGGCAGTTAAAACTGTAATCAGAAACTCTGAGCTGTCAGATGGCGCTACATTAAACTATCACACACGCTCATCAGTTATAAAATGACTCATCTCAGGCTGACAGCTCGTTGTGTGGGTGTTAATAAACCATATCCTGCTCAGTCTGAGATGTGATCATACGATGTTTATGAAACCCACCAGACCTTACAGAACACATACGTTCCTCTGCCTCAAACTCACAAGCATGTCTGTACTGTGTGTTTCTTTTCAGTAACACTTCACAATGACAAGCTTTCATAATCAGCAGCTTAATCACAATCTAATATTTTGTTCATGACTGTTTTTTTTTTTTTTTAGAACTTAAATTTTTATTGAATTTTTAACAACAGAGCAGATCATACAACTATACCTCAGAGGGTAATTAGAGAGCATTGTGCAGACATTCAGTAAAATAAAATAAACATCTCAGAATAGTGTTTTACATCAGGTTCCATTTGGTTTTCGCATCACATAAATCCAGAGTAGAAAAATAAACGAATGATTAAATAAAATATGTACTTGAAGTGGCAAGGCCGCGGTACCCGACATTACAGCAACAAGTTTACTAACTGGGGCATTACCTGAGTAGAACTCCAGCACAGTCCCACCGTAAACTGAAAATATGCTTTTGGAGTCTTAGTATGTTATTTTTTCCATTTGGTACAGTTCGCCAACTTTTTGGACCCAAGCATTGTAGGAGGGTGGCTCTAATTGCATCCACTTAATACATTTACATTTATGGCATTTGGCTGACGCTCTTATCCAGAGCGACTTACAATTTGATCATTTTACACAGGGAGGCCAAGGCTGTGTTAGGAGTCTTGCCCAAGGACTCTTATTGGTATAGTGTAGGGCGCTTGCCCAGGTGGGGGAATGAACCCCAGTCTACAGTGTAGAAGGCAGAGGTGTTAACCACCACACTAACCAACCAAGAGTAATAGTAATGCATTTCAAGGCTGCTACAAAAAAGATATTTAAGAGATATGATTTAGCTCTACCCTGCATACCTGCTGGAATGATACCGAGTAATGCGACGGTGGGATCCTTTGGTGTGACTTCCTGGAGGATCTGGTTTATAGACCTGTACACCTTGTCCCAAAAGATTTGTAGTTTAGGGCATGACCAGAAGATGTGTGTGTGGTCAGGCACTGCTGTGCCACAGTTTCTCCAACATAAGCTTGGTACTCTAGGGTCCATCTTAGTGACAACATCCAGTGTCCTGAAATTTCTGCTGATAATTTTCCACTTAAATTCCCGCCACATATTTGAATTTGTAGTTTGATGTGCCTCTGTCCATGCCCCCCCCCCACATTTCATCAGTAATGGTTTTGGCCGTCTCTGCCTCCCATCTTTGTTTTGTCTGAACAGGTTCATGTCGACTCATTGATAAAAATACCTTGTAAAATTTTGTTATCAAATTCTTATCCCCTTCACCTTTTTTAAATTGGGTTAAGAGATTTTCTATTGGTTCAGCACTCGTTCCCATTCTTTGTGTGTAGTCAGAAAAGAGCGCAACTGTAAATATCTAAAGAAATCATTTTTTTGAAGTTGAAAATGTCTACGTAGTTGTTCAAAGGACATAAGGTTGTTTGTATCAATTAACTGATGAATAAACATGAGCCCCTGATCAGCCCATTTTGCAAAGCCTTTATCTAAGATGTTAGGAGTGAAGGATTTAATGTCCAATGCTGGTTAAAACTGAAAGTGCTTTAGGCAACTTAAATGCAGCTCTAACTTTATTCCAAATGTTGAGTGTGGTTCTAGTCCACAATGACAGACTCTTTATTGAAATATCTAGAAATGGCAAGACCTTTAACGGCTCAGGGCTCATTGTTTGTTCAATGCTCAGCCATCGTGTAGGAGTGTCGTTTTGGATCCATGAGATTAATGGCTTTAATTGAGCTGCCCAAAAATAGTATTTTAGAACAGGAAGATCGAGTCCCCCTTCTGCCTTACTTCTTTGGATTGTTTTGTATTTTATCCGGGGGCGCTTATTTTGCCATATAGATTTTGAGATTATTTTATCCAATTCAACAAATGTGGATTTTGGAATTACTATTGGTAACATTTTGGAATAGATATAGCAATCTTGGAAGAACATTCATACGAATAGTTTCTATACGGTCAAAAAGGGAAAGAGGTAACGCTGCCCACCGCTCTAGATCATTTTTGATTATGTCCAGTATTTTACTCGCTGTCCAAAGAAAAACAAGTATGATGATAAAAAATTATAAAATGGCAAAAGCGTTATTTAATTTTAATCTCAATAAAATCAATGAAATTATATTTTATTCTAAGTCACTTTAGAGCATTGCATTGCAACCATGCCGAAAACTAAAAATCAACGTAAAAATGCAGATACATGGTTTTCTTTGGACAACGAGATAAAGTTACAGATATGAAATATTTACAGTATATTATATGGTTCCACTATATATTCCACTGAATTAGTTCAAAGTCAAAGTTGAATATATGTTTTGGCTTTTAAGTACTTGGATGTCAGACTAAAGTCATTTTAGTTTGAATGAACCGATACCTCTTTATGCTTATTTTATTAAAACAAGTGATTGACTATCATAACCCTAACAAAACCTCACAGAATGCTTCAATAGTGATTGTTTCAGTAGATTTTGAGCAAAACTCAAGAGCACTAGTCAGTACATGACTAGAAAACATATCTTTGAACAGTTACATGCATAAAATAATAATATTTTCAGTAAAACACAAAAATTCACTTAATTACAGGAAACGTATGACAATTTTTAGACTTTGGGAGAAATTTCCTGCTCACCATGTGGCCATGAGGGACAGGGTTGCAGCCTCACTTTCTGCTCTTAATGTAGGGGTGTGGCTAAAATAAGCCTCCGCCCATGGACCAAAACTAAAACCGGTAGTGATATAAAAATGTCAGATAGCATCTGTTGAATAAAGTTTTTTTCTTTAAACACTGAACACTCTTAAGTTAAAAATAATAAAATAAATAAATAAATGAAAACACAAAAAATTAATGCTTTTTAAAATATTTTTTAACTGTGAGTCTGCAGTCCATATGATAAAATGTTTACTTAGTCTCATATGCATAATCAGGAATTATTGATTATAGTCTGTTCAGGATGATTTAGTTAATTCATATTCATAAATTGTATAATGTGAAACATTACACATTTACTTACTTTCATAAAATCATTTATAATTCTGAATTAATTGTCTTATTTGTTCATTTATTAGTCATTTTTAGATATTATTTAGATATTATTGATTATTGATTATTGATTATTTTCTGAAATTATCTTGCTACTTTGTGATCCATAAGGTTGTCCTTAGTGCTTGTCATTATTAAGTGTTCAATATTCGTTGGGGTCCAAAAGCCTGAAACCACTTTCAAATTTGAGTTTTTTTGTATTTCGACCTATAAAATAAACAACGGAAACTTTTGGATTTAAAAAATAATAATAAAACAGAAGTTATGACAAATAAAATGAAGTAGAAATGTTTATGATTCTGCACAGTTTCTGTTGAAGCTCCTGTTCAGACGACTCTCAGTTGGATCTGATCTGCTTATCAGAGGCTTTTATCACTGGTAGTCCAGTCCAGTCATGAAATTCTTTTAAATATCTCAAAGACTTGACTCTTCACTCTGATTCATAGGCTGATAATATAATATGTAATAAGACATTTTGAATTAAATTAGAATTCAAAATAGAAGCATTCACCAGCAATTATTAATGGTATGTAATGGTATATAAGGTATAATGCATTTATAAAGATACCTCACATTGCACTTAAGTATAATAACATTTATGAAAAGCATTGGCTGTGTTTAAAATAATTGTATGTCACTAAGGAAATGTTTAATCATTCATTAATTCACTTAATAATGCACAAATACAATGAGAGATGTATTAACTATCAAACTAGATAATAATGGGTACTGGGTGAACAGTGGGTAATGCTGGGTTTCGAATTAGGCACAGAATAAAAAAGCCAGGAAATTTATTTGAAAAAAAAAAAACAGGGAGACCAGATCAAAAACAGAATACATGGGAGCTGCTGAGGTCACAGTCATAAACAAGCAAGGCTCAAAACCAAGAGATGTAACTAACATGTAAACAAAGCCGAAAGCGGAAAATCTCAAAGAGGGATATTTCCAGAAAGTCCTCACTCACCCATCCACATCACTGAATCCAGGTGTTCCAGTCACTTCCGTGGCCACAGGTGTATAAAGCCGAGCCCCTCGGCCTGCAGACTGCTTCTACAGACATTAGTGAAAGAATGGGTCGCTCTCAGGAGCTCAGTGAATTCCAGCGTGGTGCCGTGATCGGACGCCACCTGTGCAGCAAGTCCAGTTGTGAAATTTCCTCACTACTAAATATTCCACAGTCCACTGTCAGTGGGATTATAACAAAGTGGAAGCGATTGGGAACGACAGCAACTCAGCCACGAAGTGGTCGGCCACGTAAAATGACAGAGCGGTCAGCGGATGCTGAGGGGCATAGTGGACAGAGGTCACCGACTTTCTGCAGAGTCAATCACTACAGACCTCCAAACTTCATGTGGCCTTCAGATCAGCTCAAGAACAGCGTAGAGAGCTTCATGGAATGGGTTTCCATGGCCGAGCAGCTGCATCCAAGCATTACATGACTAAGCGCAATGCAACGCGTGGAATGCAGTGGAGTAAAGCGCCGCCACTGGACTCTAGAGCAGTGGAGACGTGTTCTCTGGAGTGACCAATCACGCTTCTCCGTCTGGAAATCTGATGGATGAATCTGGGTTTGGTGGTTGCCAGGAGACGGTACTTCTCTGACTGCATTGTGCCGAGTGTAAAGTTTGGTGGAGGGGGGATCATGGTGTGGGGTTGTTTTTCAGGAGTTGGGCTCGGCACCTTAGTTCCAGTGAAAGAAACTCTTAAAGCTTCAGCACCAAGAGATTTTGGACAATTTCATGCTCCCAACTTTGTGGGAACAGTTTGGGAATGGCCCCTTCCTGCTCTAACATGACTGCACCAGTGCACAAATCAGGTCCATAAAGACACGGATGAGCGAGTTTGGTGTGAAAGAACTTGACTGGCCTGCACAGAGTCCTGACCTCAACCCCATAGAACCCCTTTGGGATGAATTACAGCGGAGACTGTGAGCCAGGCCTTCTCGCCCAACATCAGTGTCTGACCTCACAAATCGCTTCTGGAAGGATGGTCAAAAATTCCCATAAACACTCCTAACCCTTGTGGAAAGCCTTCCCATAAGAGTTGAAGCTGTTATAGCTACAAAGGGTGGGCCGACCTCATATTAAACCCTATGGATTAAGAATAGGATATCACTCAAGTTCATATGCATGACAAGGCAGACGAGCAAATACTTTTGGAAATATAGTGTACATAAGCAAACAGGTGAACATAATCAGTTTTAAGGTGATTGGGCTCTGCTGACTGAATGCTGATTGGCTGGTTGACTGATTGCTGACAAACTGAGGAGTCTTGGGGATTGGAGTTCATCATGAACTGTGAGTGTGACTTGGAAGCATGATAGAACAATGATGTCTTAAGTGCAATTTTTAATACAAATTTATATTTTACCTTGTTTTGTCCAAAGTAAAATACAGCGAGAGTAGCGATGATAGTTTAGTGGAGGGTTGTATTCTTCAGTCAGGTTGTGGAGGTGACGCTCAATTCCCAAATGCCTGGAATAGGACTATTGACTCCTATCTTTACTGACACACCTCATTCAGTTTAACGAAGGCCTTCAGGAGCATCCGAGATGGTTGGACCTAAACACATCAGGGCATCAGATTACCAGAACCCATCAGGACCTTGTATTACACTCTGCAGAATGTTATCCAGCATCAGGCTATTACAAATACTTGCCAGTATCCAAAGCTAGATATATGTGAGATAAAGTATCTGTGTGATTTCCCCCAAATTACCACACGTAGTCCTGATTGAGATGCCATAGCCTGGTTGTTCATATCAGCATTACTCAACATGTGCAGTCTTACACTGCACCACAATAGGTAATGTCCAAATGACAAACTTTATACCAAAGACCAATAATGCACTATATGGTTTAAACCTGGTGTTTTGTATGTAAGACAATTGATGTCACTACTGCTGAACAATGAATTTGCATGACCACAGCAAACAAAACTGTTACCTGAATCATATGCTCTATTTCCTATCCACCATCTTCATACACCCAAACAATACTTAAAATAAGTCAAATATGGGCAGAACGTCTGGCAACTAACTTCCATGACTGAATTGTGGAGTTTTTATTTGAAGAAACTGAAAATGAGTCTCCTGAAAAGAAAGAAGCTGTAATAAAGGCAAAGCCGGACACACTATTACTAGAAAAATGTGATATTGTGTTTAGTTATTGAGGCTTCTGGGCCACTGATGCTTCTTGGTGTGAGGAGCAATCAAGTAGAATCTGCTGTAGGTGCTTACAAGTGCATTAGGACTGATGATCATCATGGTGCAAAGGTAATCCAGCACTGGAATCTCATTGGTCAGTCGAGAAGTCACCCATGAATAAGCACCAGCCACAGTCCTGCACTTACAACAGTGTGCTCTGAAGGGCTGTCTTCCATTAGAGGCCTTCAGGAGCTGGACAGAAGGCCTTCCACTTTAGATTAACAACCAACAGAATTAGGAAGTGACAGTAATGTGAAAAGAATGAAAGCGAAGGGCGGACACACTAAATACTGAAAAAATAGGAAATGATATTTACTTGTTGAGCCTTCCGTTTTGTTAACCCTCTAAAATCCCAGGCTTATCACATACTAAGGCTTGTTATTCAACAACTACATGGACTATGATGCAGAGTTATTCTTAGGTTGTACAAGTATGTAGTAAAACTTTGGGCCACCAGTGGCACTGGGCTCTGGCCATTTAAGGGGTTAAATATGTTTCCTACTTTTTTCTTGTTGCTGAAAAATGAATAACTTGTACTTAATAGGTGTTTCTGACCTTGGGCAAGACCAAGATGCACAACCCCAGTCCTGGAGGGAAGCTGTCCAACACAGTTTGTTAGTTGCCCGACTTAAACACACCCACTAAACCTGGCAATCAACAGATGAGTGTAATCTGGAGTGTTAAAGCAGGTAAAGAGCGGGTAAATCACCAAACTATGCTGGATTAGAGCATCTGCCAAGTGTCATAAATGTAAATGTTACAAATGTTATTAGGAATTACTAAAAAGTTCAGTTCTCTTCTAAAATGTCTATAATTAATCTATAAAATCTATAATCTATAAAACTATAATTTAAAAACATTTCATCTTATAGCTGCTTTCGTTGATTCTAAAATAAAGAGCAGTAATTGAGTGCGTGAGGGCGACAGCTCGGTGTCATGTTACAGTGTAGGAGTTAAAATAACTGTTTCCTGCTCAATTTGAGATTTTGTGATTTCAGCAGTGTGTGTGCTCATCTAGAGCTTTCACCACAGAGATCAGCCATCTCCTCCACAAACCACAGAACCTGTATGAATGCTAATCAAGCAAGGAAAAAAACTTTGGTTTGTGACAAGCAAAAAACATAATCGGCTGCTGTGATAAGCATTTTTATTAGGTCACAGATGTAGAGAATGTAGAGTATAAAAAACAATAAATAATCTAGACTTAAATAAACATATAAATTGACAAACACGTAACATGGAACATAGACACCATTTGTACTCACATATAAATAGATAAGTTAAAAACGTCCATCTGAACATATGAAGGCACAGATTTATAATACAAACTAGTTGTTTCTGAGATCGACAGGATCTGCCATCACTGACATACACCTTACACATTCACAGGCTTGGCTTTTGAAGCCTATCCTGCTCCTCCTGGTGTGAGGAACAATCAAGAAGCTTCTGCTGTAGGTGCTTAGAAGTCCATTCGGATTGGTGGTCATCACGGTGCAACGGTAATCCAGGATTGGCACCTCTTTTGTTGGTTGAGATGTTCCCCAAAAGTAGGCACCAGCCACAGTCCTGGACTGAGCTGCCAAAATCCCGAAGGCACAGTTCGGAGAAAATGTCCCCTAAGGGGCCCTCACAGGGCCCTGATTTTGAAAGGGTTAAGAGAGTTGGATGGGAAGGGTGGGATGCTCTGAGGAATGGCAGGAGTCAGAGTGCGTTCTGCTTAGATTACCTAAAAAAGAAAGAAAGAGAGAGAGAGGTGCTTTTAGCTATGTGTGAACATATATTTGTATAGAACATACACTACAGGCCTAAAGTTTGGAGGCGACACCAACAAATTCTCACATTCAGTTTCTGAAGATCTGATGAACTGAAACAGGTGTTAAATTAGTAGTTTGTAAATACTGAAAAATCCCCAGGGCCGACAGCACATGACTGAGGTGTCCTTGAGCAAGACACCTAACCCCCAACTGCTCCCCGGGTGCCGTGGATAGGGCTGCCCACCACTCCGAGCAAGTGTGCTCACTGCCCCCTAGTGTGTGTGTGTTCACTAGTGTGTACGTGGTGTTTCACTTCATGGATGGGTTAAATGCGGAGGTGGAATTTCCCCGTTTGTGGGATCACTTAACTTAATAAACTTGTGGTGTTCATTTTTGGCATGTTGACATATTTGCACAAGTTTTTAAAAAATTGACAGGGCTTTCCAGGTCTTCAGAGAAGTTGTAATTAATTAAAATCAGTTTATTTTGTTTAACAAATACATCCTTATTTTTCCTCTTTTTTCATTATTAAGCCTGGGTTAAAATCTTGAAATGAAAGTTGACCATTAAGTTTTTTTCCCCCTATGGTGTTTGGGTAGATAGAGCCAAGCTAGCCCACTCATTTGTTAGGCCTTCAGGAACCAGGCAGAAGAATCACTTTACATTAACCGTCACTTATGGCATGTCAGAGGAGTTAACCAATCACGTTTAGACCTCCAATAAGTGGGATTAATCTTGCTTGATTAATTCTGGATCATGCCAGTAACTCTGAATATGAGCCGTAGTCTAACCAGGTAGGGATTTTTACTGAATTACTCTAAAACAGCAACATTCAACGTCAAGTTTCTAACGTGAGCATTTTATCTAGAAAGGCGTAAATGTTTCGTGTGCACCAGCATCGGCTTAAATCACATAGTGGTGCTAGCAGAAATTAACATTATCATCATTATTTTTTCAATGAAACTGAAGACCTAGCTTCAGTAGTCATAGCGTATCACTGTCTGTAGATATGAATATATTAATTATGCTTAAAACATAAACAATAGCTAGCTTAAAATCGGCAAACGTCGGCATAGGCTGGATATTTTCCATAGTAAATAGTCCTAACACATGGTTACATTTTGCTATGGTGGAACAACGGGTCTCTCTATATCTAACACAGCCGATGGAACATGCAGTGAAACTCCAGTGAGAACTGGAAATTAGTTGATTAAATGACCACAACAAAAGAACCAGAGTAGCCTGCTTCTCACAGCATTGGCTCTTCATGATGCCTTGTAGCTCAGTCTGTACTGTAGGTGTTCAGTCTAAACTGAAGCAGTGTAGATGTTCTGCAGGTTGGAGCTGCTGCCTCAGTGACCCAGTGCATGTTCTCAGGAACTACTTCAAACACACATCTAAAAAGCTTCACTGGATTTTGGCCGCCTGCTCAGAGGGACGTGTCTGTTCTCAGTAAATGTGTCTTCCTGTCTCTGAGGGTTACAGACAAACTTCTCAGTGAGTTCATGAAGATGCAAGTTTAAGGGGAAGTGATGCTCATCTGTCTTGTGGGAACTCTCACATCTCGTTAGATCTTTCACACACACCCCCCCCACACACATGCACACACACACACACACACACACACACACTCTCATACAAGGAGACACGTACGCACCATTTATGAGGCGTTCTTCCTGTGCGATAAGCATCTGCAGCTCCACCCACTTTTCGTTCAGCTGCCACTGTGAGCGTGGGGAAAAACACAGAGTTCAGTCAGCACAGAGTCTCTGCATTTCCCCGAAACAACGCACACACACACACACACACATGTATACACACATATATACACACATATAAAGGGGAAAGTACTGTCGCTAATATTAACGCTGAATAATCAGCCACTAAACCAGAAGAGACCGTCTAGAAAGTGGAACAGTGAACGTAGGGAATTGCTTACCTCTAGGTGATTTAATTTCTTTTGGAGCTCTTTTTGTTTCACTGTAGTCCCCCTTAGAATCTCCATCCTGTGAAAAACCCCGCAGACGTTGTACATTATAGGCCAGGCACAGGTCAGCATTCAGAAAAAGCTTTGACCAGCAAATTACCATCATAAAGAAATACGATTTTTTCCCAAGTAATTCTGGACTCTTTCTATTGATCCATCACAAAAGGTTCACACAGTGTACCACAAAAGTAGTTTTGAAATAATAGTGACAAAATACTGCTGAACCAGGCAGAATAACAATGAGGCACACAGAGCCCGCAAGTACAAAACCCTCTCAGTATTCACGACAGGCCTGCATGTGTCTCACTCTCATAACTATATAACCTACATTTTACTTTCATAGTTGTTACAGTTACAGAACAATAGTTGGATAATGAGTATTGAGATTAATGAGCCTGTAGTTTAAACAGTTAAAACATGTCTTTGTGGTTAAAGAGTCTTACTTTAGAAGGCAGGAGGTTTGAATCAGGTCAACAATCTGCTCGTGTTCAAAGCCCTCCACACATATGCCATTCACACTCATAATGACATCCCCTACGAGAGAGAGAGAGAATATTATTAGGATTACATAAATGTATAAAACAAGGCCACTGAAAATGTCCTGACTTTATAGGACAGCCAAAAATACACACACAAAGAAAACACACCTTACAGCAAAATTTTCCTGACCAGAGAATGTGTTAGGTGCTTATGGCTTTAGGCACGTATATACCTGTATGTATGGCTCATATTATGGTTACATTTAGTCATATGTGTGTGTGTGTGTGTGTGTGTGTGTGTGTGTGTGTGTGTGTGTGTGTGTGTAACTAAATGTTAACTATGTGTAATAGTAATATGCCTGAATTATTATTTATATGCATATATTTATATTTAATGGTAATATGCCCCTTTTTGCATCCTATAAATATACATGTGTATTGCATACACACATAAACACACACAAACAAACACATGTCTTGCTGCTGCCTTGTATCTCCATTTTTTGCCATTTTTCAGTTTTTATCAATTTGAAAATGCCTGTTGCTCTTTACATTGTGTGTAAATTTCATGATGAAGGTGTCAAAGGAAATGACTGAAAATGACTTGGAAAAAATTTCTGGTTCCATTGACTTCCATAGAAAATAAAGTAGGTTTTTTCTTCTCTTGTAAAGTTTAATTATAAAAATAATTTATAGATACAAAGTTTGCTATGCTATGTTCTTAAATATATAACATATGGAGTATACACACTTATACACAAAAAAAGAGGCCTAATAAATGAAAATCTCACCTGTCCTTAAACCTGCTGTCTCTGCTGGACTGCTCTCCCTCACTGAACAAATGCAGGTTAACACGTCC
>NC_051240.1:19570971-19695971 GCF_015220715.1 Pygocentrus nattereri
ATGTGTCGCAACATGTGATGCAACGTGTCGCAATATGTCAACATGCAACAGCATAATGTTGCATGCTTAGCAAAGGAAAGATGAAGTTTGCTCATTTTTGTATTCCATTAATTAAATTCAAGGCTATGGCTGTTTATTACTGCATGTGTTCCCAGTGCAAAACACAATGAACTACACAAAGTCTTCATGACAAGCAGCAGCGCACTGTGATAAAGTTTAAAGTGCTAAAGCAGCAGCGCACTGTGCTATTTTAATAAAGCGTAGTCGTCAATTAATAAACTGCGGCCATGCAAATTATTATGCTGAGGCCAGGAGCTGATTTTCTCATAACTTCTGGCCAAAATATATTAATTTATGACCTCAATATAGTCATTTGTGGCTCAATGTATACATTTTTGGCCTCAGTATAATAATTAATGGCCTAAATGTAGCAATTAATGGCCTCAACATGGTAAATTGTGGCCTCAATACAGTAAACTGTGGCTCAAATATAGAAATTTGAGGCCTCAATATAGCAAACTGTGGCCTCGGTAAACTAATTAATGGCTTCAATATAGCAACATGGGCTCTCAATATAGCAATTAATGACCTCAACATAGCAAATGGTGGCCTCAATATAGTAAATTGGCTCAAATATAGTAGCAAGCAAGCAAGCAAAATGTATTTATATAGCGCTTTTTACAGCAGGTGTTGTCACAAAGCAGCTTTACAGAACAATCCGTATTACAGAGAGAAGAGAAAAGGAAGAAAGAACATCCGGGTCCGAGCCCCCATGAGCGTCGCCAGCGGCGACGGTGGCAAGGAAAAACTCCCTAAAAGAGGAAGAAACCTTGAGAGGAACCAAGACTCAGAAGGGGAACCCGTCCTCCTCTGGTCGACACCGGACAGCAAACATTATTAGTATGAAGTTTTATAGTAAAGTGGGAAAAGAAAGAGAGAGATCTGAGGGTGAGGACTGCACAGCGCTGTACAGCAAGAAGCTCAGTGGTGGTCAAACCGGTCCAGAAGGCTGGTGAGCAGCGGCACCAATCAAGGCAGAAGAGGCAACATCATCAGACGCACAGGATGGGCAGCTGATCAGCTCGGCAGAGAAAGGAGAAGAAAAAACAGAGTTAGTACTGTAAAGAGTGACTGACCACAGATTACAGTAAAACAGAGCAGCAGAGACTCCAGCAGGTCCAGACCTGACAGGGAAGACTAATCACCAAATGCTTGACTGTACAAATAAGTTTTTAGCCTAGACTTAAAGACTGAGGCTGAGTCTGATTCCCGAACATTGGCAGGAAGATTATTCCAGAGCTGGGGGGCTTTGTATGAGAGGCTCTCCCCCCTGATGGAGCTTTATTAATTCTAGGTACCAGTAGTGAGCAGCACCTTGTGATCTAAGTAGGCGTGATGGTTCATAGTAGGAAAGGAGCTCACTCAGGTACTGAGGGGCGAGTCAGTTTAGAGCTTTATAAGTCAGTAATATAATTTTATAATCAATGAGAAATTTAACTGGTAACCAGTGCAGGGCTGATAAAACTGGGCTGACCTGGTCAAACTTCCTAGTTCTTGTGAGACTCTGGCTGCAGCGTTCTGGACTAGCTGAAGCTTGTTAAGGCTTTTGCTGGGACGTCCAGACAGCAGGGCATTACAGTGTCCAGCCTTGAAGTGATAAATGCATGAACTAGCTTTTCTGCATCCTGTAGAGATAATGAATTTCTTAATTTAGCGATATTGCGGAGATGCAGGAAGGCTGTTCTAGTGATATTAGTCATATGTGTGTCGAAGGAGAGATCAGCGTCTATCATGACACCAAGATTTTTAACAGATAGGCTTGATGAAACTGAGAGATTGTTAAGTTTTAGTGTTGAGTTAGACAGTTTGTGTCTGGCTAATTTTGGACCAAGAAGCAGGACCTCTGTTTTATCTGAGTTAAGTAACAGAAAATTATTTGACATCCAATCTTTTATGTCTTTTATACAGTCCTCAATCTTGGCAAGTTTAATTTTATCATCCGGTTTACTTGATATGTATAACTGAGTGTCATCTGCATAACAGTGGAAATTTATGCCGTGTTTACTGATAATGGTGCCTAGTGGTAGCATATATATTGTAAATAATATAGGTCCTAAAACAGAACCTTGTGGAACACCATACATTACTTTTGCACGAACAGATGATTCACCCTTTACATTAACAAACTGATATCGATCGGTGAGGTAGGACCTGAACCAGGAAAGAGCTGTTCCTGTTACCCCTACAAGGTTTTCTAGTCTATCTAGTAGGATAGCGTGGTCTATTGTGTCGAATGCTGCACTAAGGTCAAGGAGGACTAACAACGACACATTTCCTTGGTCAGTGAATAATAGAAGATCATTTATAATTTTTTACTAATGCTGTTTCTGTACTATGATGTGGCCTAAAACCAGACTGAAATTTTTCATGTAGATTATTCCTATGCAAATAAGGGCTTAATTGTTTTGCTACCACTTTTTCCAGGATCTTAGATATGAAGGGGAGATTTGAGATGGGTCTATAATTTGATAGTTCACAGGGATCGAGGTTAGCTTTCTTAATCAGCGGTCTAATTACTGCAAGTTTAAAAGTTTTTGGGATGTATCCGAGGCTAAGAGAGGAGTTTATTATTGACAGAATAGGCTTAGTTATTTCTGGTAAGATTTCCTTGAGTAGACCTGTAGGGATCGGGTCCAGAATACAGGTCGATGGTTTTGCAGAAGAGACTATTTTGATTAGTTCATTTTCTTGGAGTAGTATAGTAAATAGTAATGTGTAGCCTCGATACAGAAACATGTGGCTTCAGTCTATTAATTTGTGGCCTCAGTATAGTATATTGTGGACTCAATACAGTAAATATACGCCTGTATATAGTAATTTATGGCCTTACTATTATCATTCATGGCCTTCATACAGTAAACGGTGGCCTTAATATAGTAAAGTGTGTCTCAATTGTAGTAATATAGTAACATAATAACTCGTGGCCTCCATTTATTAATTTGCGACCACGTCTTATTCAGAAGTAATCACTAAGTCACCTTAGGCCCTTCTTGCTACTCCTGTCGGTGGATTCTGAGAGCTTGTATTTGAGTCCAGCCCTCTAGCGCGTAAGAAGAAGAAGAAGAAGAAGCAAACGCCGAATTACGTAATCCGAACATGAAGCGTTGCGCCTTTTCCAGCAGGCGGCGCCCGTCAGCCCGTCAGCCCAGAGTAACCTGGAGGAGGGGAGGAAGCGGAGCAGAGGCGCATCGGGAGGAGACGCAGCGTTAAATCCGGCCGCGGCTGAATCAGGTAAGATTTTCCAGAGATGTGTTGAAAGAAAGCGACGCAGGTGCGACCTACTGTGGCCACAGGTGCTGATTCTTAAGCTTTCACGTCATCCGTGTTTTAATAAGCCGTGTTTTTCCGCAGCTGAGCCCTCGGCGGGGACGCTCGCTAGCGCGGTTAGCACGGTTAGCACGGTTAGCTTTACAGTGATGCTGCTTTTGTTACCAGGCGACCAGCGTCGAGCCGCCCCGCAGAAAAGCGGCTCAAATACAACTCGCCCCTCGTTTAATGCGAGTATACGCGGACAGCAGCGTCCCAGAAGGATGCCTAAAGGGCGTGTGATGAAAGGCCGTCGGAGGGGCGCCGAAATCGCCGAGCGGTGGATGTTTTGTTAGCATTTAGCCGCGGAACGGCAACTATAACCATAAGAACCAAACCCCGAGAGGAGCCGAGCAGCTGTCCGCGGTGGGATCGGGGCCGAGGCCACAGCAGCTCCACTATAGCGAGAGAACCCGGTTCTGAGCACGAAACTAGGGAAGCCTGACTGTGCGGACACATCGGCTGTGACGTTGAAAGACGCCCCTTGTCCAGTTTATCAGCCCCACTGACTGTATAGCTGCACTCTGTAGTTCTACAGTTACAGACTGTAGTCCATCTGTTTCTCTGATACTCTGTTACCCTGTTCTTCAGTGGTCAGGACCCCCACAGGATCATTCTCAGCACTGCAGTGACCTGACCTGATGGTGCTGTGTTGTGCTAGTACAGGTGGATCTGACACAGCAGCACTGCTGGACTTTCTTGACACCGTGTCCACCCGCTGTCCACTCTGCTAGACACGCCAACCTTGCAGATGTGAAGTCAGAGACAAATGCTCATCACAGAGAGACAAAATCCCTCTACTTAGGTTCCCCTGTGTGTTCTGGCTTTCAGTATCTGCTGTTTTCTCTTGTCTGCTGAATGAGGAGCAGCTATCAGAAAACCTAATTCAACCCCAATATATCATTCATATAGTGAGAGTCCAGTGCAGTCATGGGATCGCAGTGCGGCCTCCTGGTAGGGGGGAATTTCCCCGTTTCTGATGTAGTTTATAATAAAAACAAAGCATTTTTGTTTGGTTTATACGTCATATTTTAATAGTGCTGGACATGCATCCTGATATGAAGCATCCAGGTTTTAACAGTCAAGGCTCCCCTTGAAGCTGAAGATGTTATGTAGAGGTAGCATGAACACACACAGGTTCCTAACAGCTCCTAAATCTCTTCTTGGACAGATTATGACTGAAAAAATCTGTCGGCATCAAGTGCCGGGCTTTAATGCCCTTATATACACTGTAGTTTGGAATCGCCTTGTCATTAATAATCGACGTTTGATTTGATAGTAATTTATAGATTGAAAGTGTGGATTCACGTATTGCAGACACCAGAAGCTGTTCTGAAAAGGTTTATTCAGTATCGCATTATTTTGGGAGGAACAAAGCTATTTTATCTGCCTCAAGATCTGAGCGCTTCTCAGATATGAGGCGTTTTAATTATTTAGTTATTATCAAATTCTCAAATCATCCACAGCTCTGTTGGGTTGTTGTGATTGTAAGCAGCGATTTGAGTTAACAGGTAGTGTATCTAACATTAGTACATCTAAGGTTGGGCTAGCAGTCAGTTAATGTGCCTCGACCTCCAGCATGAGCAAATTCTTAACCTGCATCTTTGTCTTATTTCTTCTTTACAGCAACTTCTACAGTAAAGCTCACACGTCAAACATGTCTGCCGAGCCCAACTATCGCCGAACTAAGCCTGGTAGGTTATTCCCTTTAAAAGGGTAGGTTGTGATATGATCATTAAGACCCTGCCACATATTTTCCATTTGCTGAGAGGTTCCTTCATGTATGGCAGATCTGAGGGGAGTGTCCCGTCATTGGTTTTGGGAGGTGAAGATGTTTGTGATCACAAATGAACATGAATATTAGAAATATTGTTACTTTAGATTCAGGTACTGTACCGAACAGATTCCTCAATGTTCTCATTAACTGCTCTGTTTGCTTAGAGCAACATGAGTTTTTGGAGCATTTATCCTTTAAATGTGACCTTGTTTCCTGTTTAAGCTTGAGATTATGATTTTCTTAACTTATAACCAACGTAGGGGTATTAATGACTGCATGGTGTGGCTTTTATTTTGTGATACAAGTTGTAAACGTAGGGACGATGCTAGAAAATTGTCACTCTTGGGGAATTATTACATTCATAAGAGCTGAGTAGTCAAAGGTTTTTGTGTATATCTTATATGTACACGTGAGTCTCTTGTATAAATTAAGCACAATAACTACCATTTTACCTGCTAATGAGTCACTCTTTTCCTTTTCCTGTCATTTTACTCTTTTATTATTGGATTTGTGAATCTGTGATTTGTATATGCCTTCCTTCAAGTGTAACTGTTTATGATGTGAAAGTTAATTTAAAAAAAATAAAAACCGGAAAGTAAGAGTGGCACCAAAAGGGTGTTACATCACCCCTGACTATAGGGTCAAAATAATCACTAAACTGGTAACAATGATGATTATTATCAATGTTGTTTTGGTCTGCAACTTGAATTTGGACTGCAGTTCTTGACTTGAATATCATTCAATGTCATTGCAGGAATGAGAACCAGTGTTCCTAGCGCAAATGGTGCAGCTGGTCCCGCATCACAGATTCCTGGTTTGTCACAAAGTGCTGACATCGCACCTGAGGAGAAAACCAAAGGACGGCGAGTAGGGATTCAGGCCACTGATTCAGACTATGTTAAACTGGCAAAGCAAGGAGGACACAAGGGTAAATAATTCCTTAATTTTTGGGCGACCTCAACTAGTTTAAGTATGTGCTTTCATGTGTGACACGTTGAGACGTTTTTTCTTTTCTGATCAATTTTTTGTTGTAGGTTTATTGTCTCATGATGCTGATGAGGATGCTGAAGCTAAGTCCGGCTCAGTCAGCCGCCCTGACTGGTTGGGTGGGACAGATGGTCAGCAAAGGTGAGATTTAATACTTGAAATTCCACTGTCCTGTCAAATTGGTCAACAGACATGGATGTGTTTGGAGTAAGATTGGAACAGGAACATTGGAAGTATACAAATTCTGGGCAAGGAGCCTCTTTATGGATGTTACGTACACTATATTGCCAGTAGTATTCATTCACCCATCCAAATAATTGAACTCGGGTGTTCCAATCACTTCCATGGCCACAGTTGTATAAAACCGAGCCCCTAGACCTGCAGACTGCTTCTACAGACATTAGTGAAAGAATGGATGCTGAGGCTCATAGTGCGCAGAGGTCGCCAACTTTCTGCAGAGTCAATCACTACAGACCTCCAAACTTCATGTGGCCTTCAGGTTAGCACAATAATAGAATAGAATAGAATAGAATAGAATTTAGAACCATTTGTCTCTGTGTTTGCACACTGAAATTAGACCTCTGCATTTAACCCATCCTTGCAGTGAAACACCCACATACATGCACACTAGTGAACACACACTAGGGGACACTGAGCACACTTGCCTGGAGCAGTGGGCAGCCCTATCCATTGTACCGAGGGAGCAATTGGGGGTTAGGTGCCTCCCTCAAGGGCACTTCAGTCATGGACTGTCAGCCAAGGGGATCGAACTGACAACCTTCCGGTCACAGGGCTGGTTCCTTACCTCTAGCCCATGCGTAGAGAGCTTCATGGAATGGGTTTCCATGTCCGAGCAGCTGCATCCAAGCCTTACATCACCATGTGCAATGCAAAGCATTGAGTGCAGTGGTGTAAAGCGCCACCACTGGGCTCTAGAGCAGTGGAGATTTGTTCTTTGAAGTGATGAATCGTGCTTCTCTGTCTGGCAGTTCAATGGAAGTTTGGTGGAGGGGGGATTATTGTGTGGGGGGTTTTCAGGAGTTGGGCTCGGCCCCTTCGTTCCAGTGAGAGGAGCTCCTAATGCTTCAGCACCAGGCCTTCTCATCCAACATCAGTGTCTGACCTCACAAATGTGCTTCTGGAAGAACGGTCAGAAATTCCCATAAACACACTGCTGACCCTTGTGGAAAGCCTTCCCAGAACATTTGAAGCTGTTGTAGCTGCAAAGGGTGGGCCGACATCATATTAAACCCTATAGATTAAGAATGAGATGTCACTCAAGTTCATATGCGTATGAAGGCAGACGAGCGAATACTTTTGGCAGTATGGTGTATGTTTTTATAGGGTTCTTGTGCAACACGCTGTACACTGAATGTTTATTAATGCAAATTATTTGGCTTGTATGCACACAGTTTGCAGATGTGAAGCACCTTAGGGACCTTGCTTGTAACCCACCCGTGCACTAACTCGCTCACATTTAGTAGGCTGAAGGTTCTTCACACTCATATACACACATTAGCACTCGTATAGCCTTTGATGCTTCTTAAAAGTGGTGCTTTGCGTCAATGACCCTGTTTGCCCTTGTTTGAAGATCACTTCAGTCCTTTTATTCAAGTTTCATTATTACAGGCATAACTTTAACTGTTCTTGCACTGTTGTATGGAAATGTTTGGTCACATGTTTTGTTGATTTGCTAAGTGAAAATAAGTGAACACATCCTTTACAGAGAACACACTTCTGTACATTTTAATGCACAATTACTGTTTGTGCCAAATCTAAAATATTAGGGGGAAAAAGTGGCCTGTGCAAAGGTTGTGACACATCATATACGCTGATCAGGCATAACATTGTGACCTCCTCATCGTTTCTACCCTCATTGTCCACTTTATCAGCTCCACTTACTGTATAGCTGCTCTCTGTAGTTCTACAGTTACAGACTGTAGTCCATCTGTTTCTCTGATACTCTGTTACCCTGTTCTTCAGTGGTCAGGACCCCCATGGACCCTCACAGGACCCTCACAAAACTGACGTCGTGGTGGTGTGTTAGTGTGTGTTGTGCTGGTCTGAGTGGATCAGACACAGCAGTGCTGCTGGGGGTTTTAAACACTGTGTCCACTCACTGTCCACTCTATTAGACACTCCTACCTGGTCAGTCCACCTTGTAGATGTAAAGTCAGAGGCGACAGCTCATCTGCTGCCGCACAGTTTGTGTTGGTCATCCTCTAGTCCTTCATCAGTGGTCACAGGACGCTGCCCACAGGACGCTGCCCACAGGACGCTGTTGGCTGGATATTTTTTATTGGGGGACTATTCTCAGTCCAGCAGTGACACAGAGTTTTACTGCAGTGCTGAGAATGACCCACCACCCAAATAGTACCTGCTCTTTGAGGGTCCATGAGGGTCCTGACCACTGAAGAACAGGGTAACAGAGTATCAGAGAAACAGATGGACTACAGTCTGTAACTGTAGAACTACAGAGTGCAGCTATACGGTCAGTGGAGCTGATAAAGTGGACAGTGAGTGTAGAAACAAGGAGGTGGTCAGAATGTTATACCTGATGGGTGTTTATGGTAACAAAATTTCATATTCAGCACCAAACGTGATATGTTACCTTTTATGCGTGGCACAATGTATATGTTCCCTGAACAATATTTGAAGGTGAGGCCAATTAAAACTCTCCAGTCTGGTGGCCTGTAAGGCTGGGCTAGTGTCACAGTGATTTTGTGCTTGCAGCCAAGGTAAAGCAACCTCGCAGAGGCTGGTGGCCCCGTTTGGGACTGATGACTGTTCAGCATGGGAGAAGGAGTCAGATGATGCTGATAAAAGACAGGTGAAAGGAGCAGCCGCGTCAGTGCCACCATTCTGCATCCCATTCTTTCTTTACCAAATCCCCTCTCATGCTTTCTCCTGCGCCCATGTCATTCATAGCCTTTCAGTTACAGTCTCCATGTGGTGAATCGTTTTAAGGATTTTTTTATTTGCTTGCCTGTTTGATTTGTTTTGCCATAACAAAAACAATCTTGTTTATTACCAGTTCTTCTGATTTTTATTTTGGTTTTTTGTTTGTGTGGTTGATTTTTTTTTTTTTTTTTTTCTGTCTTTGAATCTGTTCAAATGATGGATTTGCTATCAACTAATCTTTTATTTCCACATTTTGAAACTAATCCAGGTTTGGCTGGTGATTTTATTTTTTCTTTCTGCTTACTCACATACACTGATTGAGCATAGGACATTCATAATATATCTGTATATGTAACCACTAAGGAGGTAGAGACTTTAGGTGACAATTACTGTCTGGTTTATTCTCTAGTACTGAGTTGAATTGTTGGCTTCAGCTTTCTAATGCTTATAATTGGATGTTGTGCCAGTAAGCAAGATGCTCTCTGTTCCTCACAGGGTGTGAAAAAGCTTCTGCATTAGTTTCATCTCAACCCAACTTAACCAGCCCATGAGACCGTAATCTACGTCATTGTGTAATGGGATTCAGTGGAAGTGGACAGTCTGTTCCACATGCATCATTTCACAATGGGAACATAAGGAATAATGAACTTTCATTAGTGCCTGTTTTAAAGCTTTTTTGCTGTTATTTAATGGACTTTTTCTGATGGTTTTTCCTATATTTGAATTGCATTCTATGGCCTTTTTTATTTTAATGTCTTTGCTTATTGTGTTTATTCATCTAGAACATATTAATCATTTCATCTCCATCACACTTCAATCATAGCCTCTTTCAAAGGGAAAACCAGATAGTGGAATGATGTCTATCTCTTCTGTCCTGCAGAAATCAATGGTCAGTCCTACTAGCAAGGACATGGAGAATCTCTCCTTAAACCAGAAGGACATTGAGGAGACCAACAAGTATAAAAGGAGGTGTGTATCGTAATTTTTTTTACCATAACCCCAAATTTTAATAACCTCAGATTTACCATGTCTTTGTCAATAATCCACTTAATTCCTTGTAAAGCTAAGAGTTTTTTTTAGTTACCCTTATTAGTTCAAAAACTTAACTCTGCTTTTAACCCATCCGTGCAGTATTAACACCCGCGTACACACTACTGAATGTACACACACTAGGGGGCAGTGAGCATGCTTGCCCGGAGTGGTAGGCGGCCCTAGCTGCGGCACCGGGAGAGCAGTTGGGAGTTAGGTTCCCAGCCCACAACTGATACCATGTTCAGTTTTTACAAAATCCAGCACCCTGAAAGAGTGATATGATAAATCTAGTATTATAGTGTATGTTACTTGTTTTTGCATTACATTTTACTGTGCAGGTCACATGATAAGAAGACCGTAGCTCCTGTCAGCATGTCCAAGCTGTTGAGCTTCGGTTATATGGAGGATGACCAGAAGTCTCCAGATGATGATTCCTCAAGTAAGACGCCTTGTTTTAGATCAGTGTGGGGATATAAGGAATGCACTTATATTTATAGCAGTTATTGCCTTGCTTAGCTGATGAGTGGAATCAGGTATGCTTAATAAGGAACAATGCCAAAGCCGGCAGTGCTGTGTCCCAGAGGGAACCCCATTTTGACACCTGCTCCACAGTTGCAGTCTGGTAATTTGTCATATAGTGTATATTCTGTGAACTTGGCTAGACTACTCATCATTTTCAGTCTGCCCATTCTCCTCTGACCTCTCACATCAACAAGGCGTTTTCGTCCACACGACTGACCGCTCACTGGATATTCCCTCTTTTTCGGACCGTTCTCTGTGAACCCTAGAGATGGTTGTGTGTGAAAATCCCAGCAGATCAGCAGTTTCTGAAATACTCAGACCAGCCCGTCTGGCACCAACAACCACGCCACGTTCAAAGCCCCTTAAATCAGCAGGTCGTCTTGACCACCTCTACACGCCTAAATGCACTGAGCTGCGGCCGTGTGATGTTAAATGTGATTTGTGTTAACAAGCAACTGAACACTGTACCTAATAAAGTGGCAGGTGAGTGTATGTTGTATTTAGCTCACATGTTTTTGTTAGTTTTTTGTTTTTTTAGCATTCACTGATTTAATCATTATTAAGTGAAAATCACATTAAATAATGATATTGTATAGCTCAGCATCTTTTGATAATAAACATTTTTATAAGGCGTAGCATTTGCCCGATACTGATAATGGTATCGATGCATCTATAATGTTCTCCCTAGACATCTGTTGACCGATTAAGAATGGAGATGCTTTGAAGCAGCTGCACATGAACCTAATGTCATCATGCCTATTGCCAAGCATCAAATAGAAGGGTATAAAGCCCCCCCAGAATTAGGCTGTAAAGCAGTGGAACTGTGTTGACTGAAGAGATGGAGCTCCATCCAGTACATTTGGGAAGAGTTGGATTGATACAGAATTGATCATTTAACATCAGTGCCTGACCTCACTATTTCCCTTGTGGTTGAATGCAATCAGATCTTCACAGCAATGTTCACACATCTAGTGTGAGGCCTTCCCAATAGATTAGAGGCTGTTACTGCAGCAAAGAGGCACAAATTCCCCTTTAATACCCTTTAATTCAGAAGAAAAATTGAATGAGCAGATGTCCACAAACGTTTGGACATGTGATGTATTAGATGAGATTTTGCCGAATGGTTTGAAACGGTGTGTGTCTTCTGTGGTTTAGGTATGACCTCGGAGCAGACCAGCACAATTGCCCCAGAGGATGAGCTGGAGTAGAAACAGAAGGAGAAGGCAGCTTCCACTCGAGTCGTGCAGGTGGCCAACCCACCATTCCCCACCCTGTATTCTTCCTATTTATGCAAGGTTCTTTTAGTCATCGTTATCTTTTGAAGTCATTTGTGTCATGCTTACATATCTAATGGTGCTTGTGGTCTTAAAAGTTCTAAGCCCCTTTGAAATGACATGTTATTTGTTGCCAACACAAGTAGGAACCATACTATACCTGCAGCACAGAGTTAAGCCTTTTAGGCACTGATTCAGCCATTGGCCCAGGTTTTCATTTTTCATACATTTCACCACCTGAGGATATGTTAAAATACTTTTTTTTTTTTCTGTCTTTTTTTTTTTTTAGATATTTATTTATATTTTTCTACTGACAAGAAACGCATAATCTTCTTATATATCCGACACAGACGTGCTGCAGCCACAGGCAGACTCCGACCTTTTTCCGCCTCTCGTTTGGAAACACATGCCAAAAAACATGTGTGCCGATTACTAGTCCTCATCACTGTCACTACTGCACTAGAACTGGGATGAAAGTGTGTGTCAAGACCTTTCAGGGGGTTCAGGGAGTTTGCGATCGTGAATGTCTTGTTGTTCAATATTGTTTTCGGTGTGATGGTAAATACTTTTTTCTTAGATTCAGGTTCAGATTCAGTAGATGTGCTACACTGAGTTTAACTCTATATGGGTTTTTCTCTCCTTAAACCATGTTTACAGTTACTGTCAATTAATGTTGACTATTGATAGCTGAATAAATGTGCATGTGCATGGAAACCGGTTTGTTCTGAAGCCTTTTGTTTTGTTTTGTTGTTGTTTAGTTGGTGGTGCATCTGCGTTGCTGAAAAGCTTTAAGCTGGATATAAAGCTTATAGGCTGCTTTCCCAGAAAAAAAGGATTTCCACTAGTTTTTCAAAATTTTAGGGTAACTAAGCTGTCAAGTTCTAAACAAAGTCGTTCAGAGTGGTTTGGTGTGAAATGAACTGTTCTCTGTCAGAATTTGTTCACAGTGGTGATGATGGGGAAGCAGATGTGTGAAGCGTTAAATGATCCTAAAAGCTGCATCGCAATGTTATTTCATGAAATGGTTCTGAATACACAACAGACGTTGGCTGTGATGGATCTCTGCCTTTCGGGGCACTGATGAGCACGCCAGCTATTTTTCTCTTAAAGTCGTTATAGTAATAGTGTTCCAGAGTGATTTTGAGGGTGCCATAGTCTTCCAAAATGTACTTATCATTTTTAATGAACACCATAGAGCAGCTTAGTTTTTGTTCTTTTCTCCTGGTCCTCATCCTCCAGTTTTATTTTTGTTTTGTCAATGTCTACGTCAATAGCCCAGTCCAAAAAGGCATGCTGAACCCCTGCAGCCATCCTCAAACTCCACACTTTGCATCTTAATGACCTGAAAGTTAGGTTAGTTAAGCTGAAAGTCTGAGAATTCAGTGGATTCCCCTTTAAGCCGAGACAAAAAAAAAAAGATTTTCACTGGTGATTCACTATTGATGTCACTATTTAGTCTAAGACTAGGATTCAGCCTGGTCTGGGAGACCAGCTGTGTAGGTTAGATCCTCCTTCTTTAAAGAGATCAAATGAAAATGTATTTGTACACAAAATATGTTTAAGTGAAATGTTGAAATCGAAGAGGTGGAATGAAATAGAAAGTCTCAGTAACATTATTTTCTACATGCACAGTAGAAATTGATTAGTAGATTGTCTTTTAATGTGGCTTTACTCCAGACCACAGTTTCTCCACGGCCTCTCTCTTAATTACTCTCCAGCTTTGCACTCCCATGTTTTGTTTCTCCTGGGTTTACTCAGTGTACCCACAGAGTCACAGGGGGCAGTGCAGCACAACAACTGCAGTACAAGCTGTACACTGGCTTTCAGTTGCTGCATGGTCTTCTAGTATCTGCTGCTTTCCTGTGTCTTGTGATGGAAGGTGCCTGGTACCCAGCACAGTCATATCTCCTTAGCACTTGTTTTTGATTCTGGTGCTACCGTGAGTTCACCCATCTGCAATGCTGAGGTATCATATCTCTCTAACACTGATAGCTATGGATAAAACATTCATATTTACATAAAATCTTACGTAATTTTTTACTGAAAATTTATATTTTTTTGTTTTGAAGAAGCATTACAGGGTCAGGAAAAATAAACACACTAAAAGAGTGTGTGTATGCTGCTGTGATTCATCCTGGAGAAGAGGGGAATTCTGGTCCTGGGTGGCAGCATTCCTTGGTGGTTTTCCTGATCAAGCACACCCGATTCAACCCATCAACTAATTACCAGGTTTGATTGGTGTGTTAGGGCCAGGAATATGGCAATATAATACTTTTTTGGTTTCCCAGCAGTAATGGACCATATTACCTCCTAAACCTCCTATGATCAGGCCTAAGTTAAGGTCTGGCAAGGTGAAGACGAGATTTTTCACAAATTTATATTACTGAAACAAGTCATCATTTGGGGATTACATCATATTTACAGCATCTTCTCTCAAGTTAGTAAATTCTGAACTATCCTGTTACCAAGCAACTGACGATAGTTGCGCAACTGAAATACTTATGAACACTCAAAATAATGGCAAAAATATAATTAGCTAGACAGCTAAAAATGTCAGTCCAAAACTAACATAATAAGCTGGATGTTTCGTAATATTGTTACTGCGTCTGCTGCAGTTTAATAGGACATTGCTGCTCCTCAGTTTCAGTTTCCTTTTCCCACAGCTTTAGCTTTAGCAGTACTTTTCCTAATAAAGAGCCACACATTCATATCTGACTCCTTATTATTCACAGTCATCGCTGCAAGTTTTTATTTGGTGGGTTTTCATGAACATTAACACACACCGTGTCTGGGATCTTTTAACCTGGATAGTTAGAAAAAAAACACATTCGAGAAGCATCAGCAGTGGGTTTTCCAAGTCTTTAAACCAGAAATTCTCACTCGCTTGTTTACAACAGACGAAGCAATGGCTCCATTTTTTAATTTAGGCCAAAATGGCCCTTTAACCTCCTATTCCCCACAGTGGCCTCTATTGGCCATTCTGCATTTTGCTGAGGTGATTTTTATATGCCATTTCATATCCTGTAGGCATTACATTTGCACAATGTTAACTCATTACTTTTAGGGTAACAAAAATGTTTGTTAATTAGATTTTTTTTACAGCTATCACTTTAACTGGACTGTCTTAGATGGTCAGAGAGAAAAGTAAAAGGTAAGGCACCATGCTTGAGTTGAGGACTGGTGACTGGGGGTCACTACACTGGTTCTCATGACTCTATAGAATTCATATCCAGTATGACTCGATCAGAAATAAGCCACTGTTTGAACAGAGGAAGAGGGCGTGGCAGTTTCCTGAAGAGGTATTTAAAAATGTCTTTGGTTAGTTGTTTGCATGCAGGACGTTAATAGAAAAGTACATTTATCCAATACTCTGAACTTTGTAGTATGTAAATACTAGTGTTTAAGCAAAATTCCAATTTCTGCATAATTAAATGTTGAAGATGTAAACAAAGTCATTCAGAGTGTTTGATGTGAAATACTCCATTCTAGAGAAACCTGCTGAGTCAGGACTGTTCACAGTGATGGTGATAGGAACCAGACATCTAAAAGACTCTAAATGCTCCCTCTCAGAACGTTGTTACATGACATTATTATAGATATTACTGTAGAATATAGATTATAGATGCTGGGGATATTGTTTTATGATAGTTTTGAGATTAGATTTTAGACTACAACTTTTTTTGACCCATTTATGGTGGAAAGGTGCATGCAATGCAAAAAGTCTTAGAGGTTTAATCAGAATTTTGTCATGATCAACATTACATATAAAAATTCAGACTATATGCAGGTCATTGGTAGTTTTAGATAGTAAATAAAATGGCTGTATTTGTAGACATTGCAATCCCAGGTTCCCATCACCACCACTGTAAAGAAATCTGATGTGGCAAGTTTCTCTACAGTGAACCATTTCACATCAAAACACTCTGAACAACTGTTTACGTCACTGTGACTGAATTATGTGGAAATTTTGAGAAATCAATGTGATGCCCCTTTAAGCTGGACTGACAAGTGGAAGACCTTCTACTGCAGGTCAGATTCAGGTTCCTCATCAGGACCATTAACGACACCCTCCTTACCACCCTACAGCCTCTACTAGCAGCTGACGAAATGTGTCCACCTTGAGATGTCCCAAATACAAGTCTTCTCTGCTTCTCACCACTCTGAACACAATACAGTCAATACAGGTGGGTCGAACAAGTAGCATTCAAGCCAAGAGCTGGAGGCAGGGTGGAAGCAAATACAAACTAATGCTCTCCCACAAAAACAGCTCATCTATTTTGCCAAATTGTGGTAGCATCAAGCAAAGGGAGAACAAAAGCATTCTAGCTCCTGTAGAACAACTGGACTATGACAGCAGACCTTCAGTCTTCCATCAACATCAGTTCCCAGTCAATCAGAGGAAGACACACATCTCGGAGTTAAAGGCAGGATATTAGGATGGAGAGCTGTCATTTACCCAGTGGAGGTGGGATGCCGAGGCTTTGTGGCAGCATCATCTTAGTGTCTGCTGAGGGATGAGAGAGTGATAGGAGAAAAGCTGAGGAGACGCCTTAAGGAACTAGTTAAGGATGCGGGAAAGAAGGAACGGAAGCTTCTAGGATTTTAAAGGTAGCGTTGTTTGCTCGGTAATGCACAGTGTGTTGTTATGCAACTTTAAGTAGGCCAAAAAAGGGACATCTGGTGTGAACATGAAGAAAGCAAGAAATGAATCCTGTCTGATGCCATCTGTAAGGGATCAGGGAGATCTCTGCTATTGCCCCATAACCAGGATATGTTTTGGGATCAGTCAGAAGACCCGGTGGAAGACACCCCTTTGGGTAAGATGCCATCAAGGCTTAATCAATCCTGCGTCAAATCGAATCTCAATACTATAATCTCAATTTCTTGAACGGCTAGACCTGAATCATTAACTAAACCTGAAATCATCCTAATAGGAGTACTGATGATACGTACGTGCACACTGACCAGCCATAACATTAAAGCCACCTCCTTGTTTCTACACTCACTGTCCACTTTATCAGCTCCACTGACCGTATAGCTGCACTCTGTAGTTCTACAGTTACAGACTGTAGTCCATCTGTTTCTCTGATACTCTGTTACCCTGTTCTTCAGTGGTCAGGACCCCCATGGACCCTCACAGAGCAGGTACTATTTGGGTGGTGGATCATTCTCAGCACTGCAGTGACACTGACGCGGTGGTGGTGTGTTAGTGTGTGTTGCACTGGTATGAGTGGATCAGACACAGCAGTGCTGCTGGAGTTTAAACACCTCAGTGTCACTGCTGGACTGAGAATAGTCCACCAACCAAAAATATCCAGCGTCCTGTGGCCACTGATGAAGGACTAGAGGATGACCAACACGAACTGTGCAGCAGCAGATGAGCTGTCATCTCTGACTTTACATCTACAAGGTGGAATGATGATGGTAGGAGTGTTTATTAGAGTGGACAGTGAGTGGACACAGTGTTTAAAAACTCCAGGAGCACTGCTGTGTCTGATCCACTCAGACCAGCACCGTGTCAGTCTCACTGCAGTGCTGAGAATGATCGACCACCCAAATAGTACCTGCTCTGTGGGGGTCCATGGGGGTCCTGACCACTGAAGAACAGAGTAACAGAGTATCAGAGAAACAGATGGACTACAGTCTGTAACTGTAGAACTACAGAGTGCAGCTATACGGTCAGTGGAGCTGATAAAGTGGACAACACGCATAGAGATAAGGAAGTGTTTATGTTCTGGCTGATCCGTGTCCATAAATACATAATAGCACTGAGTAACTGATTTTATCACAATAACTAATTGATTTTAATGGCTTTAATTGCTGTTTTAAGCGTTTCTATTTTACTTTTATTTGTCTTTTGTCAGAGAATATTAAACGGGAATCATTAAGATATACTGATAGACAAATGTGTTTTTTAAAAAAAATAGATGTTTTTGATTTTTTTGAAAAGGCAAAGGCTATAATTAATCGGTTTTACATTCTGTAAGACCTAGATGATGAATGAATGCAAGATGTGCTTTGCTTCTTACCCTAGGGCAGTTTTTCCCCCCTCTAACTAATTGCGTGGGTTTATGGATCATCATCCTGCGCGTGGTTTAGCTCTATAGTAAATGCTCATTGTTCATAAGGGGGCACTTTCTCCTATTGTAATCAAATGCCTTTGCACACAAGGCGATATAAGTTAACTGTTAGAGTAAACGGAGAGCACGGATTCAGCACTGCAGCCACAGCTCGCTGAACAGATTGGACACGAGGGGCAGAGCGCGCACACAAATCTACCTCAAATCAATTCACGGTACATGGCAACAAAGTGAAAACCGTTCAGCATCATCTTCGTGGAGAGCGCTGTTATTTTTTTCCCACCCGTACTCAGGCAAAGTCCTGCCTCCTTCGCTGGGATTGGCTAGTCGTTCGTAATCCAATCCCAGGAACTACTAGAACTCCTCAACGTCGGAGCCAATCGCGTCGCGGGGGGCATCAGCCAATCCTAGCGCAGGGGCGGGGTTTGCCGGAATACGGGTGGAGGTTTTAAGAAATAACGGTCGTGGAGTGCCTACGTCACCGAGTGTGGCAGCTCCTACATGGCAGAGTGCAGGACGGAGCCGGAGCTAACCGCCCGTTAACCCCCATCCCCTCCCATATGGGCTCGGTTTAACAACAAACCCCTTAAAAACACAATGTCAGCATTCCGAACCTCTTCGTTTGGACCTAGCAGTCTCGACAAATAGTCTTCACTAAGGAGGCTTTATCGGTAAGTGCTTTTTTTATTTTTTTAATTAAAAATAACCCGCCTTCTCTTTCGCCTCAGCGTCCGGCGACTTTCCTAAAATTCCCAGTACAGCTGGAAAGGCTGAATTCGTTCAAAACGTGGTTATTTCGAAAGAATAGGTGAGCAGTCACGACGACGCGAACGCGGAACGCGATGGCTTTCCCTGTGGGACGTGTCTGAGCAGCTTTGACCCCTTCTTCCTTTCCTCTGTGCATATTTCACAACACAATTCCGTCGGCGTGTCTTTTTCCGACTCATGCTTAAAGGTTTAGCTTCCCCCCCCCCCTCAGAAAAGCCGTTTATCCTGCCACGCAAGGCTCGCGCGGCGCACGTCAAGGCAGCGGCTCGCGCTCGGCAGGTGGCTCGCCACCTCCTGAAAATGGACATGCCGACATCCACCATCATTCCGCGTTCATGCTCGGGCTGTATGTTCGTCTCCGCCGCTGCGTCCTCCTGCCTCTAGACTCCCACGAGAAGCGGGTGGTACCTGGACCTGCTCGGTTAAGTGGATGGAGGAGTGACATTCGCTCTGATAGCCTCAAGTCTGGCGTGGCGAGCTGCAGCTCTGCTTCCTCCACTTTCCCATCACTAGTTAAATAGGCCAGTTTTCATATCCCTCGCAGGAGGAGGAGGAGGAGAGTGTGCGAGATGCTGGCTCTGCTCCTCAGGCTGACCTTCATGTTCACTATGCCTACAGTTAATTTGCATCTCAAGAAGGTTGATCAGGTGTCAGGTGCTGAGCAGGCACTGAGGAAAAGAGAAGAAGTAGCCTTTCCTTGTCTTCCTACACTGGGATGCTGGCCATATGTTTGTGTGATCTCTGCTGCAGAGATGCTGGGTTGCTGGGCAAGACCTGGGAGAGGGGGTATTCAGGCTCTCAGGACCGGGCCGAGAAGTGTGGAGATATTGGGAGGTGGTCCCAGCACGCTCGGTTATGCTGGTGTGACTAAGACGGGTCTCCTTCTGAACTGTCTCTCGGGACGTTTGTGCAGGTTTGTTGTGCAGCTTGGCTGAGAATCTGATTGAGAGGTGCAGAGCAAGGGGTCACGTTCATTTACATGCTGTTGCCGTATTGCTGAGGTCATTTGAATGGGATCTATGTGGCAATTAATCCAATGCGCATAAAACTCTGCTTCTTCAAACTGTAGACATGCAAGAAGAAAGTTTATTTATTTATTTATTTATTTTTTGCAAGGACGCACAGATCAAAACTGCCTAGTATCCTTTATCTAAACCAGTTGTTCCCAACTCTGCTCCCGGTCCTGCCTTGCATACAAATGCAATGTAGAACAGGAAAAAGGACATGATGTGGAAGTTTCTCTATTTTGACTGTCTTTTTTATCACATACTAGGAACGTCACGTTCTTCTTGTTGGTCACTTTTACTGTAAGAAACAGAATATGATGGACGCGATGGACGTACCCATTTATATGCATTTTTTAACGAAGGCTTTCTAGCATATTAAAGTCTTTGAAAGGCTTTACGCAGCTTGTTTTTGCTCACTTTAGTCCGTTTTTAGTGTTTCCTTAAAGAATTAATAGTCGGTGGTGACATTTCTATTACATGCATTACCTTTGGTATCCATTAGCCTATTGGAATCAATAGGTATCTGATATGTAAGTTAAAAAAACCCAAATCTAGCCTAAAATAGCACAGACACTGGCTTTGTGTGATGTGATGTTAGCTTTGTATTTCGTTCTGTGAGGTTGCTCATCTTAAGAGAAGCGCTTGCGTTTTAAAGCCAGTATTCAAGGGAAAAATACTGGATCTGGATTAATATCCGTGTATTCCCAGGTTTAGATATTGGTACTGGAAAGGAAGAAGTGGTGCTGCGCCGTCTCTGCTATCCATTTCTGTCTCCTGATTTACTCAACCGGCTCTCAGTATATCAGGACTCTCCTTTGTTGCGTGACAACACGAACGGCACCATCTGCGAGGGCAGAGGCCTGCGCACACCTCTGTGCAGATGGATTCTGCCTGTGCATCTTTTCAGATAGTCCACCATGCCGAGTTTGTCAGGCCCGACTCTATACGAGACGCCAGACCGTGTGCTGTAGACGCCAGATTGGCTGCTTTGGCCCGCGGCAGAAGGAAAAGGGGACCCTGCAATTCTCCCCTTCCAATTAAAACATATCCAGTTGCATTCTTGCGGAGCCCTGACCGTGGACGGCAGATGGCACAGCTGGGACTCGAAACCGAATCCCAGTGCTGGGGTGCATGTCTGTACTGCCCAAAGTTTACTGGATGCAACTCCTCAGATTGATCACGTTAGTCCTAGAAATATGAGATACATGCTGATGCATCCTGGGGAGGGTCGTTGGATTATCATCACTGAGCTTCCATGTTTCCAGGCTTTGATACGGACGGCGATGGAGATGTGGCCTTCAAAGTAGTAGATCCAGTAGCCAAAAGTGAAACTGCACCCCAAGAAAATATTTCATAACAGAAAGCTGAACTGCAGTTCTGTTATAACCAAATGATTTTCCATATCTGCTGCGCGCACCACACAGTTGTGGGTTCTTCTCAATTGCATTTTAATGAGGATTATCATGATGCAGATGAATATGGCCTATTACTTTTTAACAGCACATAAATACTGTAAAGATGAGCTCGTTTTCTGCTGTTCTTCAATAAACAACCCTCTGTATGGGTGTTGAGTCAGTCAGTGGTTGTTCTTATGGGATTAGAGCTGCGCCCTGAAATTCAGTACTTTTTTGGACACCTTTTCAGTTTAAAAAACAGAAGACCAGTGCACCTATTTCCAGTTGTTTTCAGTGGGAGTGACTCTGGGTGGATCGTTTGGATGCCAGAGCTGAAAAAAGTTCAATGAACGTTTTTACTATGCCGACCAATCAATGCAAGGGTAGGACCTTCAGTGACCTTTGTAAAGGTGGAGGAATTAGTGACTGCAGCGTTTCACCAATTGAAATCATGAAGTAAACATAAAGCACCTTTGTTACTTTGCCTTCTGCCAGCAGCACCACATTTGCTAGTTAGTCGTAGTTAATGTTTCTGCCTGTATGTATGGAAATGTGTAAAGCACAGCTGACGGTCAGAACACTTGTTGGTTAGCAGCCAAATTCAGCATTAAAAATAAAAATAAAAAAAGCAATGTGGACCCCCAAGTTAAAAAAGACCGAGCAGTGCGCTTTGCTTTTTACCGCCTTCAGAAACTTTGGAGGCGTGAACGTAGTTGCTTCTGCACACCATCAAGATACACTTATAGAGACCTCCCCTACATCCCACCGCAGGTACGTTTTCATGCATATTCACAGACGTATAAATCAGCCTTTCAATACAAATAGCTTTTTTTCAAAACAGCCCCATTGCAGTCTTTTTACTTAATATTTTTGAATTGAGAAGAAAATATGGAAAAAATGTTGTTCAGGACTGGATATCAAAGTCAGCACTGATACTGGTACCAATATGGAAGGTTTTGATCGATGCCCAGCCTTAAGCAGCCTGCATGCTTTTCAGAACTGATGGTTGGTTTGGCATGTTGAGCTGTCATATACTGTCTGATCATCCCTCAAAACCTTTTTTACTGTGATGAATATATTTTACTGTGATGAATATATTTTACTGTGATGAATATATCGCTGCTGTCGCAAGAAAATGTGTCTCCGTTTTCGACATTTTTCAGTGTTTGACACAGTTCGGAAATGCCTGTTGACCTTTACAGTGTTTGTGAATTTCATGATGGATGGACTAAAAGAAACGACCTAAAATGACTTGTAAAAATGTCTTTTCATTTATTTATTTTAAAAAAATGAATACATGAATGGGATGATTTAGGAGCGACGCTTCTAATCCTTTGTAGGAAATGCGTTTAAGCAGCCGGACAACTTGTAATGGATCAAAATGCTTCATTTATTTCGTCCCATTCACTGTGCAGTTGTGCTGTGCATAGCTAAGCAGTTCCACTTGTGGTGATTTTATCCTGTAAGCTTTTGGGCCCTTTCTTTCCTCTTTCATCTTTCACTCAGTGCGCTCAGTAGGACAGATTACAAATATGTGTGTGTGTGTGTGTGTGTGTGTGTATGTATGTATATGTATATATATATATATATATATATATATATATATATATATATATATATATATATATATACATACACACACACACACACACACACACACACACACACACACACACACACACACACACACACAATGTATGTGTGTGTGTGTGTGTGTGTTTGTGGTCAGAGCCAAGTTTTTCCCCATTGGATAACTCCATTGGAAATGAGAATAGACTAAGAGAGAGGCTTCTGTGTTGAGCTGGCACACACTGTCAGATGACTCTCATAAGGTACAGATTTTTTTTTGTTGTTGTTCCTTGGTTCTTCTCTTCTCTTCTCTTCTCTTCTCTTCTCTTCTCTTCTCTTCTCTTCTCTTCTCTTCTCTTCTCTTCTCTTTTCTTCTCTTCTCTTCAGTCCTGAACTCAGCAGAGAGCTGTCCTGAACGACAGCAAATTCTTAGTAAATCCAGCGTCGGGGTGGGTGGGGGACTTAATGACTTCTAAAGAGGATTTGGGATTTCAGTTTTGCAAATGCCAGCACAGCGGGTGAGTGGCATTTATGAAGTTTATGCGTTTTACACTGATTTGTATTGTCCGGGTGTGTATTCAGGGAATATTACATGTAGGCGGTAGATATGTGTGTGGTGGGTGTGTAGAGGTCTTTTCCGTGGCTCTCAAAGGCCAAGATAAAATCAAATGTAGGGCAGCAGGTCATATAGGTCGTGTGTGTGTGTGTGTGTGTGTGAAAAGTAATGTTTTGCTTTTTGAATATCCACATTTTTCAATAAATGGTTTGAATATCCCAAGAGATGTTTTTGTCTTGTTTTGGAAAACTACAGAAATATGTTAGGGATGAACTGCTGTGGGAATTGTAGGATGATGTTGATGTCCGATTATCTGTATATCTGCTCGTGTTGATATGTGCTGTTGCTGATTGATGAAGGTTCATGAACAGTAGAAATTAAGACTAAATCTGCTTAAATTAGAACTACCCAGATACACAACACTCCATTTCTGCTGGGTTACAAATACAACAACCTAAATATTCTGCAGTACATTAAATCCTTATTGAAATATCGATTTGAAATACTACTCAAATCCAGCCATCTGTCTGATGGTGAAACCAGTCCGACATCATCATGGATCTGTGAAATATGTAAGCTTTGACATTCATTTATTGCACACAGCTAATGTAAGAGGTGGTCTGTATCTGACTGCTTGGTTAATTTATTGGTTTGTTGGTTTTGTTGATTCAACCCACTTGCAGTTAATCTACAATATCGTGGAGTAGAAGTGAACAGTGCATTCATGATATATGATAAGTATTGTGACATTTAGATTTAGATCTAAATATGCCTACCTTGTAATGAAACGTAGCTGGTCAGAGTTCTTACAGTACAATATCCAAGATATGCTCAGAGGAGCGTATTGTGCCGTATTGTAATCATGATTACTGTAAAATATCCTCATTTAGTCCGTTGGCCAACTTTGTTTGCACACGGAGGAATTGGACCTCCACATTTAACCCATTCATGTAGTGAAACACTCTCATACATGCACACTAGTAAATACACACACAAGGGGGCAGTGAGCACACGTGCCAGGAGGGGTGGGCAGCCCTATGGGCACTTCAGTCATAGCCTGATGGCTCAGGGGATTGAACCGCCGGCCTTCCGGGCACAATTAGACTTGATTAATTTCACTTTTGATATAATTGACTACATATACCATATTCAGTTACCAAATTAACTGATAAAGCTTTTTCGTGATAAAAACGCACAGATTTCAAACAATACTACATCAGTGTTCACAAGTAGAAGAGATATTTTATTATTGTTTGAGCTTGAAGGAATGCTCTTGTTATTGTGTAAAGGAACAGTCACCCTTTACGTTTCCACCATATGTTTGTCTGCTGTTGACACAGCTGTAAATGCTCCTAAACACACTGTAGAGCACCCATTAAAGAGTTAAGAGTGGGCTTTACATGTACAATAAATATTAACACCACATTATGAGTACCACCACCTTTATTAGAGAAGGACATGTTTTCTATTATATGTCAGCTGTTTCTCTTTTAAAAGAACGTAAAGATTCCTTTAATTTAAATAGTTTAATAGTTTATAATTAAATAGTTTGATCGAAATAGTGTACAAAGCAACACTAATAACCCCCCTGACTTTTAAGGGTTAAGCAAACAAAAGATTATGTGTGCTGAAATGACCTCGCCCGTGCTTTCTCTCCATTTCGTATAGTATGAGTTTAGAGATGGAAAGTAGCTCAGGAATATCCGTTTTAAGTGGGTGGGTCAGAGAGCCCATGCTGATCAGGCTGTTTTTGCCTTCTGTTGTGCTGGGGGGATATGGAGGGGAACAGGTTGTCTTGGCATGGTTTTGCATGCTGGGCTGTTGGAACACACTTTCAACACATTTCTCCTTCGCCTCCTAGCTCTCTGGAGCACGGAGCTAATGCCGTGGAGAGCGGAGACCTGCAGAGCTGTCACTACGGTCACACACACACAGATATGGCCATTTCAGCTTTGATAAGTTGGAAATGGCTTCCGCGCCAGAGATTCTGTAGTTGAAGCGGTTGACAGGTCATTACGGATTTTGAGATGAAGCTCTTATTGTGAAGCTGGTGAATAATAATGTCTTAGCAGGTAATTCATGGTGTGTGTGGGTGTGTGTGTGTGTGCGTGTGTGTGCGTGTGTTTGTAGGGGAGATGCCTGCTCCTGAACAGCGGCCTGCAGCAGAGGAGGAGGAGGTGCTGAGCTGCAAGGAAGGATCCAGCACCAGCAAGATGGAGACGGAAACGACCACCACTAACATCCTGGCATCCGTCAAAGAGCAGGTAAACACGTACAGATGCACAAATACATACACATTTGAAATGTTCTGTTGGAAGTGAAAAATCATATGACCAACTGCAGTCATTTCAGTGCTTCATGAGGTTTGAGATTGCTTTCAGCCCTAATATACAGTCCCCTATCTGCAAAAGCTTTCTTTATCTCGTTCAGATCTGCCGGCTGAGGAGTTATGGCGCATTATACTGTATAGCATATATGCTTTTGGCTTTATTAGATCAAAAATAGACACGGCTTCAGCCTTAAAGGATTAATCTCGCCAGTGCATGCAGGTGTGCTTGTACAAAAATGTACTGTAGTTCTGTACATATACAGAACTGTAACCATCTTAAGCCCCTAAGCACATTGCTTAAAACCCTCTTATCTTGGCAGTAATTGTGTTTTTGCCATATATCATTTGAACAGGTACACATAAATACAGAAACGGTAAAAAGAATTTCTTATTTTCAGAATAGTTGTTGATTTTTTTTGGTTGTACAGCACATTTTTGGTTCTTGATTGATGATATACCCAGTCATCACATGGATCTGATAAACTCCATCACCAGCACATTTGATTTAACATAAAGAAGTAATAAATAATATATAATAATAAATAATAATACATAATAAATGTTGTTAACTACAAATATAAAAATTGCTGCTTGTAATATGTGTTTTTTTTCCAGCAGATATTGTTTTTCTGAGCAAGTGAATGCTTACTGCCCAGATAAAAAGCTGCATAGCTTGTCTAAGTTTGTGATGTTTTGTTCTGGATAGATCGTCTAGTCTGGGGCCACTGATGACTGAAAATCATTGGAATCTGTTATTATGTGTGGGGGTCTGTCATTTTCACCATGTTAGATGTCAAGAATGTTAAAAATCCTATAGTTTGGGCCAGTCAAGCTCTAAGCTCTATATAGTATATTTCTAAAAATATAAAATAAGACTGTTCTAAAAATTGTCCAGCCCTAGTTTACTCTCCATACTGAGGTTATGGCCAGAGTTAGGTATAGTTATAACAGTGTTTAGCCACACTTAATGTCTACATCAGTGGAAAACCTTCATGAAAACCTAATGTAAATGTGTGTGTGTGTGTGTGTGTGTGTGTGTGTGTGTGTGTGTGTGTGTGTGTGTGTTTGCGGTTGTGGTTCTAGTCTCGGCTCTAACCGAAGCCAGTACACAAAACAGGCTTTGTCAGCATGGACAGTGTAGAGTGTTGAATGCTGGAGACTTGTTGTGACTGGCAGCTCACAGCACAAAACAAAACACAACCACACCAACCTGACTTCACCCTCTATGGAGAAAATGCCAACGCATCTCTTTTTTTGAATGCCTACAATATCTGACTGCCTACAAACACTGATTTGCAATGATTTGCCATTCCCTTTGGTTACTGACTGCTCTGTTTGAGGCTAGTCAGAACTGTGGAAGTGTGTCTAGGAAAGCGCTTCACTGTGGTAGACATTCAAAGCAAACATGAATAAATGATTTTGGATTGGTTACCCGCCTTAGCACTTCTCAAAGCCAGTCGCCCTGTCTGTGCGTGTGTATTTGTGTTTGTGTGCGTGTGTGAGTCCTTTTGAAACAGCTGCATCAATGAGCCGTTTTCAGGGAGTGAGTGAAAGACAGGCCCACACAGCGCAGTTGTCACACATTGAAACACACAAACAGACTGAAAGGGTTGTGCTAAAGGAGGAGAGGAGTGGGGAGAATAGCCGGAGAGCCCAGTTATGCAGCCACGGAGGCAGTCTGCGCTGAAGGAAGATCATTTTTTACGATTTTTTTCAGCTGGACTGAGTGTGAAACTTTGTTACGCTGTTTCATGTCTGACAAGTTGCTTGCAGCTGTGTTCCCTATGGGAAGCTTTATTTATCCTGCGTCACTCTTCGGCATAGGAGCTCCAGTTTGAACGGCTGACCAGAGAGCTTGAGGCAGAGAGACAGATCGTGGCAAATCAGCTGGAGCGATGCAGGTTGGGGGCGGAGTCTCCAGGTGCTGCCAGTGACAGGTATGCAGTAAATCTTCCTTTTACTTCACGAGCTGCAAGCCAATTCCTGTGGTATCATGGCATGAAGACTGACACTGAATGGTGGAGGTTCAGACCTTATTTAAGTATTTTGGGCCTTGTCAAAGTTGTGGGTACAGATCAGATTTCATACCGCTGCTTGCAGAGCTCTTTGCAGTTCTCGTGGAGCAGATGTTGATGGTAGAGTGATGCATGCTGTTATTTTTGCGAATCCCATCTGTGCAGAAAATGACATTTTTCTCACTCTCTCTTCAGTGCATTGCAGTGTCTCTTGACCAAATTGTTTGATCTTGTAAGTTACATCATTTTGAATACAGGTAATCTGAAACCTTCTGAGCTGATTTTAACATGGCAGTAAAGTGATAAGCTGCTTTCACTCTAGATTTGGTTGAAGTCCAGTAGATTGGCCTCTTTTTCCTTTCAGAAATTTTCTCCATCCAGGACTGCAACAGTGTTTTAAAGCAGTTTGAAAGGGAACAGCCATAGTGTGAAACTCAAAGATATTTGAGTTAATCATTTGGACAATTATATAAAACTAATAAATGTAATGAATTCTTTTTATTCAAAAGCAAAGGAACAAAGCTTGCGTCTTAGCCATCACATGCAATTTCAGTGCTGAATTATTGAAATATGCAGGTAAAATAAGGGGAAAAGTACACAGAGAGACAGAAAACCCTATAATTTATAAATATTTTGGTAGCATATGCCTGAACATAACTCTCCCAGGGTTGCATATAAATCCCTTTTGCCTTAGAAAGTCATCCATCGTAAGTCTTAAATTGAACGTAAGTCTTTCCACATGATGAATTTCGTTTACTATTCTCAGACACAGGTGTTGTCATTTCTGAGTTATTGTACTAGTGGCTGCCAAAAATATTTTCAATGAATATCCGTCTTTACAATGAACACTAGCTGGTTTCCATGCCCCACAGACTGTGGCAAGAGTCTCGTATCTCTATTTCCAATATTTCTTTAATGGTCAGTACTGTTTGATTAGATGGACATCTTGCGTACATTTATTCCTGTCTTGTCTTTCGCTCAGACTCTACACTTCTGATTTGCTAAAAGCTTTTACATAATACGCTTTTAATCAGGAACTATTTTTCTCATTAAATTTAGAGAGCCAGTGAATTGAGGTGTTCTGGATTGGTAAAGTGGCTGATTATATGAAAGCGTACTCAGAGTTTGCTCAGCTGCGTGCTGCGCTTCGCTGTGTGTACTGGCTGGCAGGCTTCACCTCAGCTAGGCAGTCTGCAGAGCAGGCAGTTTTACCCTAGGATGACTTTGACTCCCTGGTCCTTTTCTGTTCAATTAGTAATCGTTTTGTAAATATCTCAACAGTAGTGATCATTTGCTAGTGGCTAGTGTGCCTTGTTTGGGAAGGCAGTATGACAGTGTTATCATTATCAATATTATAAAGGACTTTACACCATAACTATTATATTGAAGAGCTTTATAATACTGAACAACTGCATGTTATATAAAAAAGACCAATTATAGAGAACCTGTTAACAACAACAACCACCAGTGTCACTGCTGTAACTGCTTAAATCGCATAATAAGTAAGTAGGTTATTTTTTTTTTGCAGACATTGGATTACAAATGGGAAACAATCATTGTAAATATAGTTTTTTATAGCCTTTTGACATGTGAAGCTACTGTGTTGCTGGTGTGTTTTGTCCTTAAAAAAAAATAAACATCATGGTATATTTTGGGGCAGTCGTGGGCTGGAGGTTAGGGATCTGGCCCTGTGACCAGAAGGTCGCCGGTTCGATCCCCAGTGCTGACAGTCCATGACTGAGGTGTCCTTGAGCAAGACACCTAACCCCCAACTGCTCCCCGGGCGCTGTGGATAGGGCTGCCCACCGCTCCGGGCAAGTGTGCTCACTGCCCCCTAGTGTGTGTGCTCACTAGTGTGTATGTGGTGTTTCACTTCACGGATGGGTGAAATGCGGAGGTGAAATTTCCCCGTTTGTGGGATCAAAAAAGTATCACTATTTCACTATTTCTACTGTGTATTGTTAACAGAGGTGTGTAGTCGGTGCTACAAACTGTCCTTGTATGAGTCAACACAGTAGAGAGGATACTTTGTGCTCTTACTTGAGCACATTTATAAGGAAAAAGTGCGTTCTTACTTGTCTGCATTTTTCTTTTTACATTTTTAAGTATTTCAATTCAGCGCTCATTCATCCACAGACTCTTCTTCCTGATTGGTGCCTTTGTTGGTCATTAGACCCCAACACTTCTGTCAAAACAAAATGAGATCTCCTTTTATTTGGCTGTGTTTCGCCAATCAAATGCAGCCTGTCACAATACATAGAGTGAACTAGCCGTAGGGGTGCACTTAAGCGTGGATTGTGTCGTATAACAGGTCAACAACAGTGGCTGAAAGCCTGAAGCAGCGGGCGATTCTGTGGAGGGAGGTGGTCTCATTTTCTAATGTTTTAGACACGTTATTTTCATATTGTACAGAAACCAGCAGTCATATCAGTGTTTTCATGAGTGTAGCTTGTTGAACGTGAAGGGCAAGGGAGAAAAAATTAAATTCTACCCCATTTCAGTCGTGTGGTCTGTTTTATCTGCAGGAAAACATTAGCTTGTCTCATTCTGGTGTTCATGTGAATGTGTTAGTTGGTATGTTGGGTTGTCCGTTGTTGCTCAGTGGTCAGTCATATTAAGATATTCATTTCACTTAAAACTTTCCTACTTACACATGTAATTGTTTGGATGATCACTTTAACTCGAGTAAGTATTATTTTGAAGTAGCATTTAGTGGCGTCAAAGTTAATGTGTTAATAACACATTAATACAATAAATTATTAACACCACAAAATTTCTTGAGCACATTTTTCTTGTTTGACCCTTCAAACAATCATCCGATGACTATGGATGTCGGTGATGCGAGTTGGAAGCTATGTACACCGTATTTTCAAGTTCTTTGGTGATTTTATGTTCAAGTTGAAATATTGAACATTCAAATGTATATACTGTAGTAAATGCATTCTGATGAAGCTTATTTTATGCACTCATGCAGCTATAACAAAATCCACTGCTTTTAAAATAAGGAAAATCTTTCTTTAACAGTAAATTAAGTGCAATTAATCATGATTATCTACACAAACTAATGTGGTCAGTCACTATTCATTATTTTCATTACTTGACTGCTCTTGTGGCCACTCTACCCACTTCTGATCATTAAAATATCGTGAAAGTTTTGTTGATTTTGATGATTTTTGCGATTTTACCCACTCTTGGTGCCCTTTTCTTGTCGTTTGTGTGTGTGTGTGTGGATGCGTTTGGATGGTCAGCTGGCCAGTTAGGCCTCTCAGTCAGAAACAGTGTTTTTTCAGGTGTTCGAGTCTCAGCGTGCTTGACCATTTGGATTTGGAGACTCTTATTGGCTGTCTTACCATTTGTGTGCCTTTTGACCTTTGATCTTTGTTGGGTTGACCCCCTCATGGCCTGGTCTCTTCTGCATTCTGCTCTGTGGCTGGCAGAGTCAGCACCCCAGTGGCACACGCTGCTGTTCAGTAGCAGGTACTAATGGACGCTTGTCTCCAGTCTTCGGACAGTGACGTCTGCGCTGTGTTGTTTATTCAGACTGATCCCTTGGGCCACACACACGCTCACACTTGCAACACGGACACGCCAGCTCTCTTCACTCCGCTCTGACACATAACTAAACCCTTGTTTCCTATTGACACTGTTGGTCATTTAGTATTTCCAGGGCAGGCCTTGTGATAAACCTCAGAGAGATGAATTGTCTACAGTTTGTGGACTGTAAGCATGTTAGCACAAGATTGATATGTGGGTTATTTACCCCAGAGATGGTGCTGGCTGACCTGACATGTTAGCAAAAGATTGATATGTGGTTTATTTACCTCAGAGACAGTCAGAGGAGATACTGGCTGATCTAGCATGGGGACTGGCTGGGAGCTGCAAGCATACACTGTCATTTGATTTGATTGATGAGCACTTGGTGGAGCTTTTCATTCTCTCTCTTGCTCTTTTGTCTTCCTTCGTTTTCTTCAGTTCCTCTGAGAAGTCTCTGCTGTGGAGATCAGCAGGTAAGATTCCTACTGCTGACTTTATTCTGTGTGTGTGTGTTCGTTCCATTTCCAAACCTACACGCCACTTGGGATACACCACTATAGGATTCCTGGAAGCAATTGTTTGATCAAAAGTCTAAATTTTCCACTTACCTCTGATGTAGCTGATCACCCAAGACATATTTGACCCAAGACTCAAAATTTTGCTTATTTAGTTAGGATAATGTTACTAACAAACACTAGAACTCAATAGTCACTCAAATCTTTTCCATAAATACATCCCCAAACATCCCCCTCTCAATCTGCACACAGCTGAATCCAGGTCTTCATTGCTCGCTGCACTCAGAGACAGGGTCAGGTTTTGTTCATTCATAGATCAGAGCATGTCATATTGTGTCCTAAACCATGCTTGTGTGACCATAACGAAGGCCAGGATGTGGTTGTAAGCAGGTTGAAAGGTTCTGGGCATCTATGTACATAAAAGGTTTGGGTGACTATTGACTTCTAGTGTTTGTTAGTAGTAATGAGAACTCCAGCACAAAACTAAAGCAACATTTGGATACCAAGCATGTCCTGGATAATCAACTACTTCTGGGGTAAGTGGGAAATAGTACAATGTTATATTGAGTCACACTTCAATCCATAAGTGAAGTGCAATGAGTGTAAGCATGCAACTCTAGAAGTACATCATTGATTAAATCTGTGTAGCCAACAAAATAAAACATGACAGTTATTATGAGTGCTTATATATTTACTCCTATCTAGAGCAACTTACAACAGTAGGTGAGCATAACACTGGGAGACCTATTTAAAGACTCTTATTGTGCATTCCTGGATAGGAAATCAAACCTCTGATTTGACATACCTTGGGCTGTGGTAGGATCTGCTATGCTGTTAATTGTTTTGAAAAGATCAGAAATTTCCATTAACTATATGTGCATAAGTGTACGCAAACAAATAGGGACACCAATTTAAAATCTGCAGTTGTCATTGGTAATTTTAATATTGAAACAACAATAATAATTTCCCTAATTAGGTGTGAATAATATATCAGCTGATGATATGCTGTATATTTCTACGGTAAGCAGCTTTTCTTTTGAACCTTGTTTAAGTAAATCGATGCGGTGAGTAGAGGCAGTATGATACCACTTTTTCTTGACTGATAACGTTATTTTGAACCTTTGAGTATCGGCCAGTACAGATACAGATCTGTAGATCTTTAAAAACTACCAAGCTATAAGAGATAGAAGAGCTATTTTTAATTGAAGCACTTCTCTTAAGATGAGTATTTACTCCTGAGTGATCTCCTATCATCAGGAGATGACAAGTTTGATCAAAGGTGATTCCACAGACATCCGTGGCCAGGAGTCCAAAATCAAATCAAATAAAATTTATTTGTATAGCGCTTTTTACAACGGATGTTGTCACAAAGCAGCTTTACAGAATTTCAGAAAAGACAAAGTTTCAACAGGACTGTAAGAATGTACAGAATGTACAGAAACCCCCCATGTGGGCAAGCCGGGGGCAACAGTGGCAAGGAAAAACTCCCTCAGAACTGAGGAAGAAACCTTGGGAGGAACCAGACTCACCAGGGGGGACCCATCCTCCTCTGGTCAAACTACCTACAGAGTTATTATACTACTAATATTAATTGCAGTAATATTGGATAATATCCAAGAGTGCACAGTTGGCCACAGTTGGATGACCTGCCGTCTCCCCCATTGCTCAGCGTGATATTAGCCTGTGCAGGTGTCTGTCAGCTGGCGTAACACTGTTAGCTGCCGGTTGGCGCTTTCTTTCGAGTGCATTGAGCTGCCCAATGATGTTGCGTTGGCAGAAGTTCAAAAACACATGGTGGCTGGCTTCACAGGTCTCAGAGGAAGCCTGGTGGTATCATGTGATTGCGGGGAGTCCTGACTAGGTGGTGGCATTGGACATGTATAAATTGTGGGGGGAGTAGGCAATCATGCTCAAACTACTCAGACACTTTACTATCCCACAAGAAGAAATACACAGAAACAAAATAGCAAACATAGCAATTTCAGAATAGGCTTGTTAATAGACTGAGGTGTTTGTTTGCTCGCCCTCCTCAGCAGTCGGATGGTAGACGTTACCATGACAGCTAGTATCACGTGACGTCCAGTCAAAGCGAGATGGGTTTTCGGTTAGCAGGTGTTTGTAATTGCTTTAAGATTATGGCAAAAAAATGTACTTGAAGAAGTGGCGAGGGGAAGACGTCGTGTTCTGAGACACATAAGATTGACGTCCATCCCACCAACATCTTTTAAAGATCACAGCGTGAACTTCGTCTCCTCTGCAGGCCAGTTTCTGCTCTCGCTATGTTGAATTATTAGTCGGATTATTAATGGATTATTAGGCTGGATGTAAACATGGCTATAGAGTCTAGAGTATTACACAGTGATAAGAAGTCAAAGCTCACAATGCACCTTTAAATGAAAAATGCTGCTCTTCATCTCAAGGGCAACCCGGAAGGTTACATTTACGGCATTTGGCTGACGCTCTTATCCAGAGCGACTTACAGTTTGATCATTTTACACAGGGAGGCGAAGGTGGTGTTAGGAGTCTTGCCCACGGTCTCTTATTGGTATAGTGTAGGGTGTTTACCCTGGCGGGGCACTGAACCCCAGTCTACAGCGTAGAAGGCAGAGGTGTTAACCACTACACTAATCAACCAGGTCATTTTCCTGTGTCACACATGCCATGTGATTCACAGCAAACCAGTAATGTTCTACTTAGAAGCAAAACACAGAAAAATATTTGGTGCCTGAGAATTGTGTTAGCTCACTGAGTGTATGTCATGTAGCTTGGCAAACAGTAGCCTCAAAATCCGTCCCTTCTTTTCCCAGACTCCTCAGCGGCAGGTTTGTCCAAACCCCACGTCTCAGACGAGTGCCCTTCCCCCACGTTTGGGGTCAGAGTTCAAGGCTCACCCTACTCACCTGAACTGGAACAAATCTCCCTGCATGAAAGTGAGGGTTCGTTAGTACACTCCTCAGAACATCCCATAATGCTGTGTCCCTGCTGTATCTCCTTTCTCTGAACGCTTTTGTGTATTTTCACCTATTTGTAGAAATACACTGTACGTTTCCCACATAGTCTGCCACATTGAATGATGTTGCCAGTGTAAAGTGCAGCTGTTGTTTGTTTTATGTGTGTTTATTAACAATCTCAGACTTTGATTAATGGGATGGCTTCTTCACTCCTTTCTTTTTTTCTTGTCCTTCTCTTCTGTCTCTCTCTTCCAATATCTCTTCCACTCAGGGTCAGCGGCTAACTCTCGCAGCTCAACTCAGATGAACTCATATTCTGATAGCGGCTACCAGGAAGTGAGTGGCTATTATAGCAACATGGTGACCCCGAGGAGGTCAGAGGGAAGATCGCAGTCAACTAGTTCTGCCCCAAGTGGCAGTCCAAGCCTGGCCATGGGATGCAGAGCTGAAGGACAAGCATCAGCACCGGTATGACTCTGTTTAGGAACTCACTAACATGCAACTGCAGATTTATAACTCACATAACTGCTCTGCTGGTTATATAGCTGATACTTACACTCATGTATTTTACCTCACATACACCTTGCAGTACTTATTAAATACCATTTCTTTCTAATTAATATCATTATCTTATTTTCAGTACCATCGACCTAACCAGAGCTTTTACATATACAGTACTCATCAAACATTGTGGGACACCATGCCTTGTTTTCAGATTTCCTGATATGATTTTCACTGTTACTTTTCAATTATAGAAGAACAAGTACATGCAAAGATTTGCTAACAAAAAAAACAGCTGTATACTAATACTTTGGGTATATTTTGCAATACTCAGTTTTATGTATATCCCTTTAATGTCCTCACCAAGAAAAAAACAATGGAATTTTATATAATGTATTTTTGTTTATTTGGGGCAATAATAAAAACAATTGGTGTGGGTTTTTTCTTTCTTTCTTTTTTTTGACTCCACAATTTTTAAAATATTCTCATCTACTAAATGGTCGAGATGGCACTTTGTGGCATATATAGTGACTCCAAAATGCGCTGTACCAAACGTTTGAGCAGAACATTAAAGGGATATTGAAGCGCCTTCCTTGGTATGAAGACCAGGTTTTGCATAAATAATGATTTGAAATTTTTTTTTTTGTTTAAAGCACATATTAAAAATCTTTTACCGTTTCTGGGGGTCCAAAAGAGCACAGTTACGCTCAGTCTCTGTAGGTGGGGAGAACGCCCCTCCCTATCTGACCATCACTCAGCACGAGACTTACCAGCGCAGGTGTCTGTTAGCTGAGGTAACAGAACTGGCAGTTAGTGTTCTCCTCCAAGCGCATTCAGCTGTCCAATGATGTTGCATTAGCGGCAGTTTGAAAAGATGTGGTGGCTCACTACACATGATGTGGATGAAGCACGTGGTAGACTTCACCCTCCTAGCGCTGGTGGTATTGTGTGATTTGGGGAGACCTTGCTAGTGGGTGGAATTGGACTGGACCAAATTAGGGAGAAAAAAAATCTTTGCCCTAAAGGAGGTTCAAAAATGTGGGTGGGTGATGGGACAAAAACTCAGTATCATGATATTTGAACATATTTTCACAATACATAATACATTTCACAGTAACAGTATTTTGTTTTTGTCATATTTTGTCATATTGCTCACCTCTGTTTAAACACCTAGAAGCTCTAGGTTCTGATTAGGACCAGCGTCACAACAAGGGACTGAAATGCAAGGTCTTTCTTGTTATTCTCTATAAGTAGAACTATCATAACTACTGGTACAAGTGTACCAGGAGTACCAAAATAAACCTAGTTAGACTTAATAAAAGTAAAAACTTCTTTTTTTTTTACTGTGTTTACTGTGTAATTTGTATTAAAATATTTTGAAAGACTAAGTGTCCCCTTTTGATGTGCAGTGTAAGGTTTTTATAGCTGTGTTTTTTATATATGCATGTCTGTGCTCTGTCTCACAGGTGGCTGGTGGACGTGTAATGAGGCGTGTTAGTTCAGTGCCCTCTCGTGCCTCTTCTCCTCTTTATGCGCCGTCTCCACCCCCCTCTCACCCAATGCTGGGCTCTGCTCTGGGAAGCCCTTACGGATCGCCCATCGTCTCTGAGCCCCGCCCATTGCCCAGTGTCTTTCCTGGTACCACCCTTCCGCCCTCTTCCAGCCACGCCCCTGACCCGCTTCACTCCACCTTCCCTGGTCGCCATGGCGATGGGATGGAGTCCCCGACTCTGCTACGTTCTGGGATGACCGCTCAGCCTCAGCATTACGGAACACTGGGGAAGCACGACGCACATGCTTATGACGACACACACTCCTCGTTCGGGGCACGGGCCTATGATATGTTTGAGAGGATAGTTCTTTCTAGACCGGACAGTCTTACAGGTGGGTGCCACAACACGATCAACCAAATACCTTCTCAACACGTACAACCATGCACGGTTAACTTGCAGTGTCACTATGGATTATATTACTAAATGAGAAATCTGCTGATCATTTTGATTAATTACTTTGAGTTTTTTAAATTGTTTAAAATGGACTTCAGTGAAGAATAAAAGAGCATGCCTTTCTAATACTGAACTGTAAAAATACAGTAAAAACAGCTCTGAGCAGCCATAGGCCATCTGAGAAAATTATGGAAATTATGGATATTAAAAAATATATTTTTAGATTGTTTTATGTATTTTAAAGAAATAGAATACATTTAAATCAACAAATAAATTGTAAATGTTTTATGCAATCCAATACGTAGTTTATCTAATCAATCCTTATTAGATTAAATCAGGTGTGCTGCTGATGGAATTTCACAGCTCTGTACAGTAGCTGGAGTGTAGCAGGGAAACAGGGATGAAAATTTGGGTCCAGATGTTTCCTTGACAGCCCCAGGAATCACAGTGATTTGTTCAATTCTACGAGCAGCATACTTGATTTAACATTGTGAAGCACTGACTAACCAAACTACATATTTGATGATAAGTTAATACTGGGCTACTAACAGAAGTTTGGAAAGGGTTAATGAATACACTGACATATGTAAGATCACTACCTACTGTATTAAAGTTATTTATATTTATTATAAAATTTATGTTTGTTCTGAGCAAATAATCACTCTCTGCCCAATTAAAAAGCATTTAAATATAGCTTACTCAGGTGCCTAAAGCTTTTGTACAGTACCCTTTGAATGAAAAAATAAATCAAAACACCATTTATCATAAAATACATATTTGAGTATTTGAGTGTCCATCAAGTCCACTTCTTTCAAATTTCAAATATTATGCATTATCATCGTACAAATTGCCAAAATAATTACTGTTAAATTATCAAAACACAATGATTTGGTCATTTTAATCAAGTAATAATGGAAAAGTAAAATTCAATCCATTCATCGTGATGGTCATAATTTCAACTATCACACAACAAAATGAGTATTTTAAACTGTAAATTATAAAATAAACCACGCCTATTGCCATTTTTACAAGTTCAAAAATCTGCTCCTCAAGGCATGTGGTAATGCCATCACATATGATTACTCACACTGGTATATTTATAACTCTTTGCGTGTGTGTGTGTGTGTGTGTGTGTGTGTGTGTGTGTGTTTAGTAACAGATGCCATGACACACTGATCCAAAGCCTTGGCAGTATTGAACCAAGTGCTTAACACAGCCTGAATCCCTGGCCTACAGTCTACCCACTTACATTGAACTCGCAGTTGTGTGTACACACACATGCATGTGTGTGGGTGCGTATACGCACATGCTGCTGTTTTGGTGTTTCATGAGATTGTGCTGATATAAAGCTCACTGTGTGAGATACTGCCTGAGATCTGCTCCACTGCCCTATTTATGGTAGTATGTAGGACTGTTTCTCTTCAGATTAATGACGCAGTAAAAGCTTCAGAGAGCAAACCACTGACTCTCAAACAGGGCAGCTTTTGTGACAACGTGCAGGTTGCTGTTAAAACTGCTTGAAGCGATCCAAACAGTTCTGTAGCTTCCATGGATAGAAAACGACTGCTAGATTGTGTTTTGTTCAAAGGGTTTCACTGCAATATCCATGAAAGACCATGTCCTATTTTCAGAATATGCGTTGTTCTGAGTGGGCTTTAAATATATATATATATATATATATATTAAATATACTCTGTGCTTATTGTTTACTAATACTATCATTAGGACAATATATATGTAAAGCATTCACAAATGGTGAATCATGAAGGACATCCAGCAAATGGGGTTCAGTGTAAGAACAATAGAAAGATCAGTGTGAATAGAGACTCAGTCTGTGCTGTGGGAAATCTGAAGGGTTACTCAGTAGATAATGTACTTTTTGTGACACACAGTGTTCTGCTTGAATGAATAAGAGTTTGGGTGAGCATAAGGCTGTGTTCAGGGATATTTTGCTGTCCGTTAAAAGAACACTTTGATATGCATTGCTGGTTCGTTGCGCTGCAGTGCTGTCTTGGCTACACTTCAAAGATTTGTTTTGAAAACAAACGGACGCATCTTTTTTCATATTAGGTTTGAAATGTTTCTTTTCAGGCAAATGCAAACCTGCAATAGTGGTTCGTTTTAGCAAGACACAGCAAAAGCTTCATTTTAGCTGTTGTCAAACGAACTGTCCTTACATATCCTCATCATTGGATAGTGCAGTTCAGGATGTGATGTGTCTGCAGCTTGACATTAATGTGTCTAACTGAAGACCCGTCCCAGGCCATCTCCTATTGGCTGGTGGCTGGTAAATCTGAATATGTTCAAAAGTTTGTTTCTGTTGAAATTTTTCACTGGACAACAGAACCGATGTCTTTTATAAATCAACACATGGGTCTTGAACAGGAGTGCCCAATCCTGGTCCTGGAGATCTGCCACACTGCACAGGGTAGCTCCAGCCCTAACCAAACAAACCTGATCCAGGTATCAAAGGCCTTCAGGACCTTCTGAATATTAGAGCCAAGTGTGTTTAATCTGGTACATCTCCAGAACCAGGATTGGACATCCATAGTCTTGAAGTTTATAGAAAGAGGTTTTGACAGACGCAAAAATGTCCTAGTGAATGTGACCTAATTCTGCTGTGCTGATGCAGGTCTTCAGAGTTCTTACAGCCAGCACAGCCAGTTAGGCCAGGAAGCTCAATCCCCGGACCACCACATAACACCTGTGTATGAGGACAGAACCTTCCAGAACCCACTTTACCAGAGTCCCACCCATGGCTCCCAGAGCGCCCTCTCCAGGAACACAGGTACAAACTCAAAATGAAACTCATTTCAATGCAAAGACTTTTTTGTATTTCTCAAGGTCATGTTAACCCAATGGGCCTTAGGGGCTACAGCCACGATCTCAGCCACTGGGGGTCCCACGAGTATAATGGTAAATGGAATAATAATAAAAATAATTGGAAAATTGTGTATTTAGACTGCTCTTAGTTTCGTGTTTGCTCACAGTCACAGAGTTTTATACAGAAGTTTAAACACACCCCCTGCCAAATTACATGAGCAAATATGTTAACGCATCTTCTACAGGGAACAGACTTAATATGATGTTTCCCTGTGAATTTTAAGTACATGATTTCTATTTGTTGTGCATTGTTGTAATTGTGCATTTAAATGTGCAGAAACATGCACTCTGGATAGATGTGTTAACTTATTTTCACTTAGGAAATCAACAAAACGTGTAATTTGACTACAGCTGGCAAAAATTGTATACAACTGTCGGTAGCTACTCTCAGTCAGCTTTGGCCCAAGTTTAGCCTAACCTTACTTCTGGATGATGGCAGACAGAAAATATGACAGCTGGTGGAAGCTAGAAAAGCAAACACAAGCAGAAGAATAATCTAATATAGAAGAATGTCCTGATAGGATGGGGTTGTGAAATTTAGGGTTTAGCCTTTGCTCTCTCTGTCCAAACCCCAGCCAAAATCAGTCCTTACCTATTATATGAAAAATGCCTGCGATGTGAATTAATGTAATTTTTTTCTCTCTTTACCAGGGTTGGGAACTCTGCCAAGGACCACCAGTCAGTGTAGTACCCTGCGCTACCAAAGGGGGGCGTACTCCATGCCTTCACACACTGACACTTATCGCTCCACCCTTTACCGCACAGCAGAGTCCAACTATGGCAGACATGCTGCTGCCATCGACAATAACATCGGTGCCACACGTTCTCCATCCATAGACAGCATCCACAAAGACCCTCGGTACAGCATCACACCCTAAATGGAAGATCACAGAGACTTACAACTTTATTCTAAATACTTTCTCTGCACAATGTTCATCCTGGTTTTTATTTTATTTTATTTTATATTGTTTATAAAGAGAATGATTATGCTAATTTGTGTGTGCATATGTTTGTTAATCTTTAGGGAGTTTGCTTGGAGAGATCCTGAGCTGCCAGAGGTCATTCGCATGCTGCAGCATCACTTCCCCTCAGTGCAAGCCAATGCTGCAGCTTATGTTCAGCATCTCTGTTACAGAGACAACCGCATCAAGGCTGAGGTATACACACCCTACATGCTCACACTCTCCATGCACAAACTAAATGCTATGTACATACAAATTCATATGATAGGCCTAATATTCATCAATGTTCGTTATTGGGCTCTAGAACATTCTGTTGCAGTGCGAGGTTGTTTTGTTGAGCTAATTGTTGGGCTAATAAAAGTTGTTGTGCTTGTTGAGCTAATAAATCCATACAGGAGATGTCCATGCATGGATTGGCTTCCCTCATTGAACATGAACAGGAGCTTAAAAGATGAATATATTAATATTACATTAGTTATTTAAAATAAAAAGCCAACTTTTTTTTACATGGTTTCATTTTTACGTGTTCATTTTTATCATGAAACGTGATTCACGATCTGTAAACACATGATTTATTAAACCTTGTTTTTAGGACAGATCAGGGAGTGACTGGCCTAATATGTTGCCTTCAATTTGCTGTGCTCTGTGAATGATTCATCTGCAAAACACAACAGAAGCTGAGAATGAAAAAAGACACACAAACCTTTAATTCAGTGTTTTCAGACTCCAGGCTTGGAGCCCCTGCACTGTGTAGTTTTGTGTTTTTCTCTGCTGTTTAAACCTCGTTCAGCTCAAGAAGGGATTAATTAGCTAATAATATCAGGTATTTTAACCAGGGGAACCACAATTATGCAGTGCAGGGGTTTCACGACAAACTTACAAAATGACGTCTATCATGACACAACATAGTTTTCCTGAAACAGAGAAGTAAAGCTATACCAGCTGTTTGCAGCTCCGTCAGGGAGACAACTGTTCATTTCTCGGCTGTTAACATTAGCAAAAGTTATCTAAAAGCTAGCATTGCTCACATCTGTGTTAATTAGCTATGATGACAGTTTTTTGTCCTCTTTATGCCACATTATGGGATCCTTTACCACCCTCATGTGAAGAGCCAGTGGGCCTCTGTGTTTTTAAATGCTTTGAGAGACTCTCCAGGATAGGGAGAGGGGTTGTGTATGAGATTAACACATATGCCAGGATTTGATAGCTTTCTGACCCTTTAAGTGGGACCAGGAGTTTGGAGGAAACTGTAAAGGATCGCAGCCTGTATTATCAACTTTGTCTAACGTTCTCTTCAAAAGGTGAGATCGCAAATATGTAACCCTAGGATACAAAACTACCAAACCATAGCAAGAACCAAAATAGCTTCTGAAAAAGAAGACAAGGAAGCGGCTTCTCCAGTTTGAGCAAGCAGGGCAGGTAGTGTGGCATGGCGGTGTAACGGTTTTACCTGCTGAAGTGGGTTGCTGGAGAAAGATACCATAAGAGGATCCTCAGTCTGTCAGACTGAAGAGCAGCCTGCAGTCTGTATTTACAGCTCGTTTTTTCTGTGCCCACTGAAAACGATGAAAATTGCTGTGGTCTTTTTTTTTTATTGTGCATCTCAAGCCTAACGTGATTTTCTGATATATACCCAAATACATGCATAGTACAGATGCATACACAAACCTATATATGTGTGCCTAAACATGAACATGCACATACAATTGTTTAACCCATCTGGTGCTTCAGGTGTGCAGGTTGGGAGGAATCCAGCACTTGGTAGACCTGCTGGACCACAAAACTCTGGAAGTGCAGCGCAGTGCGTGTGGAGCCCTCAGGAACCTGGTGTTTGGCAAAGCCACTGATGACAACAAGGTGTGTGTGAGGAATGCCGGTGGAATCCCTGCTCTGCTTCGCCTGCTGAGGAAGACCACAGAAACTGAAGTGCGGGAGCTCGTCACTGGTCAGTGTGTTTAGGTTTTTAAGTAGGAATGTGTGTGTTTTTGTAAATTTTCTGGACAAATACAGCCCAGCTTAGATCGGATTAGTTTATCAGGGGGAGTCTCTAGACAGCAATAAAATAGTGGCAAATGACTAGTGGGCTGTATCTTCTGCATATACAGATGTTTCTCACATGATCATATAATCACAGATTGTTGATGATATTGGGAATATAAAATAATACTTTATATCTCCATCTGCTGTTATAATCACCGCTTTAATCAGCCTATGGGATCTCACTTTTCTGGCAGTTCTTTTGTCCTCTTGCTACGTTTCAACTAGACCAAGTAAATGGTTAAAAGACTGTTCCTAAGCACCCGTCATTTCGCAATTCATGAAGTGTGCACTAGAAGACTAAATACTGTGTTTATAAAAACTGTGTTTTTCCCAGTAACATCTTCCTGAAAAATCTGGGAGAAATAAGAATACCGTTGTTTGGTGAAAAACAGGGTAATTTGGGCTGTAGATTTTTCGGCAGAGTAGTGGGAAAAACACCCAAATGATCTGGAGTGAAATAAAATCACAGCACATAATCTGTTAGAGAAAGTGTTTCCCCCCAGAGCCTTATTTCTTTTTATTGAAATGTCCATTCTTTGTGAAATTTAATGTACAATGTAAAGCGGAAAAAGGGGAAAATATCTTCTGACAACATTTTATATATATATATATATATATATATATATATATATACACATACATACACACACACACATACATACAAACATACAGGGTGAGTCAAAAGTCACAGGACACTGTTTTATTTTATTTTCTATGCTGTCACAGGCCTCCATGATGCGGTGCTGAAGGTGGTGTTTGTTGCGGATTTTCTCAGTATACACAATTTGTAAATAAAAGTCGATAATAAAATAAAAAATAAATAAAATAAAACGATGTCTTTTGACCCTGTGTGTGTGTGTGTGTGTGTGTGTGTGTGTGTGTGTGTGTGTGTGTTTGTGTACAATACATATGGGACATATTGTTATTACATATAGGCACTTATGTATATAGAGATGTATGGATAACCATATCCTTTTATTGTTTGTGTATCTGTGTGTTTGCTCAACGCTGACTGAAAGACTACAAGTCATTTTAAGGGCCTTATTATCTGATTTCTTTTTATTCCGCCTCCGCTTGCTATTACTTGCTTTCTCTTTTGCTCTCTCTCTCTCTCTCTCTCTCTCTTTCTTTCTCTCACTCTCTTTATTCTCTCTGTCTCACGCTTATGCTTGGTGTGAATCTTTAGTTATGTAATTGGACGAGTTAGCATTAGCATGTAGTGTTGTATATTGCAGAAAAGGGGGGAAAGCACTGAATCTGAGACCCACTGGTCTGATTAATGAAAAGAGACAAGCTGTTTCAATGGAAGCTGAGCTGACTAACCTAGCCATGCACACACACACACACACACACACACATATACACTTGCACACCCATACGTACAGCACATTGAATGACGAATGCTTCAGCTCTTATGTTGGCAAGCCGAGCTCCTTCAGCACCTTCTTCTCTGATGCCTCCATCTTTGCTGCAGCCAGTATAAACATAAAAACACACAGGCATGCATATAAACACATTGCACTGCGACTGAGACAATCACAGAGAAAGGTTTTTATCCGGTTTGCTACAGGCTACAGACACGCAGATAATGCGTTTGTTGTGGGTTATTGTGTGCGCATTATGTGCCATTGCTGAAAACTGACTTCAAGCCCTGTTTTCGTCCACTAAATTAGGACAGTATTGAAAAGGGGGCTCTTTGCTCATAGCATCGTGTCTTGTCCAATACTATTGTGCTGTGGATGACTGATTATCCTGGTGTTATGTATAATCTCTTGCACAGGTGTGCTGTGGAACTTGTCATCGTGTGACTCGGTGAAGATGACGATTGTCCGTGACGCACTTGGTCCCCTCACCAACACAGTGATTATTCCTCATTCAGGATGGGGAGCAGCACCCCAAAGAGAGGACCACAAACTAAAACTGCACTCCTCTCTAGTGCTGAGGAACACAACTGGATGCCTCAGGTACAGTTCACAGGTGTAGATATTGCATGTTGTGTTCTGAATTGAAAACCTGTGATTCTCCTTTTAAGGCTGTCTGTAGGCCTAATATAATAATCAGTAATTATGTTAAGAGTTTGCCTTTTTATTGACAAGGACATGTCGACACTCTACAGGCTATGCAGCTTTACTATTTATGAATCAGTAAATGACTCCAACACATGCTTATAGAATAAAACAGTAACTGTAGGTTGTTATGATCAAAACAAGTCTAAATGCAATGTGACATAATTTAACAAGTTCAGAAACTAAGTTTTAAAACATTGACATGCTAGATGGGGAACACCTCTGCCTTCCATGCTGTAGTCTGGGATTCAGTACGTGACCGGGGTCAGCACCCTACTACACCAATATGAGTCCTTGGGCAAGACTCCTAATACCACCATCGCCTACCTGTGTAAAACTAATTAAATTGCAAGTTGCTCTGGATAAGAGCATCTGCCAAATGCTGTAAATGTAAATGAGCAAACAAAATCTTGTGGGATTATACAGAAAAGCACTTTGAGACACTGAGGACGTAGAGAACTGTTTCTGCTTATAGGTCATGATAACTGAGTGTACCTGTAGCCTAAGCACAAAATATACAAGATAAAAGCCACATGAATCCTGTTAAACAAGACATTAAATAAAATGCACATGATTTTGATCCTAAAACATTTGGGATTTTGAAAATAAGTTATAAACAATAAGGTCCACGGAATGAACAGAGCTTTTAGTTAAGGTTTTTGTTTCAGAACTGTTAAGGATGATTGTTTTCTGTCATTTGTGTTCTCAACAAAATACCATCAAATGAGCCAGTAGAAATTTCTTTGCCTATGAAGTTACAATTTCTTATATTAAAGTTTTCTTACAACAACACAATTGTCTTCAGAGAGATGTTCTTTATTATTGTGTGTGTGTGTGTGTGTGTGTGTGTGTGTGCGTGTGTGTGTTTTTTATCAAACACTGATAAAATGTTAATTTTTTTTGTATATCAGAAACCTGAGCTCTGCTGGTGAAGAAGCCCGGAGGCAAATGCGCTGCTGTGAGGGGCTGATCGACTCTCTGCTGTACATCATTAAAACGTGTATCAACACCTCTGACTTTGACAGCAAGGTGAGCGACAATTTTTTTAGCTAACTAACGTTTCATACTAGAACACTTAAAAAAAGACACTTTTTGGTTAATGCACAGCGTAAGTGGTATGCATGCTAGCAGTTGGTGGTTGGCTGATATACATGCTTCTTGTAAAGGAAGCACAGCATCCCACGCCATCCTCTCTCCATCTCTCCCACACTGCTTCAGGTGCCAAGAAAGAGTATTTTGTAGCTTTGATGGCCAAACACAAAATTATACTGGATTCATTTCTGTGTGAGTCCTAGAGCACCACCTTCTGGGGATTCCAAGGCTTTTGCAGATTTTTTTTGGAAAATGAGTCTTTTCGGATTTCTTAATCTTGCTTTTGGTTTTCTAAAGCATTTTTCTTGGTTTTAACTATTTATACTCTCTTTTCAGATTGTTGAAAACTGTGTGTGCACTTTGAGAAACCTGTCATATCGTCTTGAGCTGGAGATGCCCCCCTCTCGACTGATGGGCACCCAGGATTTGGACACGCTCCTGGGTAATGACCCCTCCAGCAAACAGGCTGACTACAGCTGTTGGGGCCTGAGAAAGAAGAAGAAGAAGAGGTCGTGGCAGGACCTGCAGGCAAGCCAATTTCATATAATGTCTTCTTAAGGTTATCTACAATTATATACAAGCTCCTTGGGGTGTAACACACAACAGAGTTTTTATTTATTTTTTTCTGGACCTGATCTTCTCATTTCATGGGCTAAATTAATGTACTGATATGAATCACAGACATGCAGTGGGTGTGTACTTGCGTGGCTCACATTATTTTCATCATGAAATATTAAAACAAAGCAACAAAAATAAAAATAAATGCCTGCCGTTCAGTCAATAGTTATAGTAAAGATAGGTTCTCTAGGTGCTAACTCTATGCTCTGTGTAATTTCTCTGCACAGTGGGACGGAGTTGGGCCTATCCCAGGGTTCTCTGGCAGCCCGAAGGGGGCGGAGATGCTGTGGCACCCATCAGTGGTTAAACCTTACCTCACCCTGCTGGCAGAAAGTTCCAATCCAGCCACACTGGAGGGAGCAGCTGGGTCACTGCAGAACCTCTCGGCAGGGAGCTGGAGGGTAGGCTACATGCAGTTCCACTGCTGTATGCTGACACATTACAGTCACAGTCCACAGTATAGAACTGAATTATGTGAGTGGCTTAAGTTTCACACTCTGAATGACAAGAAACGTTTCTCAGCAGCACCTTTTAGAAGTCCATCCTCTTTCTTTCTCACCCTGTGTGCGAATGTGTGGTCAGTTCGCAGCTTATATTCGAGCGGCAGTGCGAAAGGAGAAGGGTTTGCCCATCTTGGTGGAGTTGCTAAGGATGGATAATGACAGGGTGGTCTGCTCAGTGGCAACTGCACTACGCAACATGGCTCTGGACGCCAGAAACAAAGAGCTGATTGGTCAGTTTCTCTAGTTTTGTAAACATTTACATATTAAAGGTGCAGTTAGATGGAGCATATGATGATTAAAGGACTGTTGTCATGAGGTTCTTACAAATGTGTTCATTTAACATCTCTAGAACTTTTTTGCTGGTTTTAAAATAGTTTTGCCTGAAGGAATAACTGTTATAGGCATATGTAAATTTGTTCCTTTCCCACACTGAAGATAAAGCACATTTTTTCTGTGCTCCTATAGGGAAGTACGCCATGCCAGACCTGGTGACTCGTCTGCCAGGTCATGGTCCCTCGCTGCTGTCTGATGAGACGGTGGCAGCAGTGTGCTGTGCATTGCATGAGGTCACCAGCAGGAATATGGAAAATGCCCGTGCCCTCGCCCAGGCTGGTGGTATCGACAAGCTGGTCTCCATAAGCCGTGGCCGTGGGGAGAGGTAAGATTGTCCACAAGGAGAGGAACTTGTAATCAAATATATACATTTGTGTTGGAGATAAAGTATAGATATGATAGATACAGTTGTTGGTTATTTATTTATTTATTTATTTATTTATTTATTTAAACATCTGCCCATCTTAGTGTTGTCTCTGCTCTTAACTGCTGCTACCCTTCTCTCCACTCTCTGTCATTTAGGTATTCAATGAAAGTGGTAAAAGCTGCTGCGCAGGTGCTGAACACTCTGTGGCAGTACAGAGATCTGCGCAACATCTATAAAAAGGCAAGTGATCTCCAAAGTTGGTTCCAGACATTAGCTTCTCATTCCCTCTCTCATTTATTTCTGTCTCCTGTGCATCATCAGGATGGGTGGAATCAGAACCATTTTCTCACACCAGTGTCAACACTGGAGCGAGATCGGTACCGGTCCCAACCCACGCTGCCAACGAGCAACTTACAGATGTCACCTGTCATCCAGTCAGGTAAGCCACTGGTAGCAGCAAAAGATTGTGGGTAGTGTCTCAGGGAATGGCACACAATCCACAGTGGTCACCTTTAGTAGAATTTGTCTAGATGTTCTTATTATATGTTTACTTCTTACTGTTTGTGTAATTTGTGCACTATTATGCATTAATCACTCATGATTTAACGTATAGTGGTTGGTTAGAGTGGGTAACACCTCTGCCTTCTACGCTGTAGACTGGGGTTCAATCCCCCACCAGGTCAAACACCCTACACTATACCAATAAGAGTCCTTGGGCAAGACTCCTAACACCACTTTGGCCTCCCTGTGTAAAATAATTAAATTGTAAGTCTCTCTGCATAAGAGCGTCAGCCAAATGCCATAAATGTGAAATGTATTGTATTTATCCCCGTTAGGCGGTAGTGCCACTTCTTCTCCGGCTATGTTGGGAATAAGAGAACATCGGTTGAGTAAGCGGAGGGCTCAGTCTTCTATGCAACTTTATAACTATTACGGAGACACCAACAGAAACAAAAATCTGTACACAGGTGAGTCTAAGGAGTATAATGGAACTTCAACTGAACTGTAAATACAATTTCACGTTTACCTAGACTAGAACCCTGCAGCATCTTGTATATGTAAATATGTAAATTCTGTTGGATTTCATGGGTGAAAGAACTCTTGAAAGAGTCTTTCATCAGTTGATCAGTCAGAACTAATAAACTGTAAGCTGATTTTTTTTCTCTCTTAATGTACACACTGTTAGTTCCCAAATGCTTTTTAGGTCTACCCGATCACACAATAATAACTTGGGAGGGAAAAGGCAAGTTTCCTCCATAACACATGTATACAGGCAGTGTTATCTTTCCAAGCTGCCACACAAAACCTTTTAGAACAGCTGAATGTGCTTGATTGAGAGCGCTAACTGCCTAATGCGCACTAATAGACACCCACAATTGACTAGGGTTGCTCTGAATTGACCAGGAAAGAAGGTTTAAGCCCCAGTAAGAGCATGGTCAATCACTTTCATGGACGTCCAGACATGGATTTTTATGGTATCACTGGGAATTGGACTTGGAATTGGATCTCAGTGATAGGGCGTAGCATTCTTAGACAATTTTGCCCTTCCAGAGTTTAACAACAACAGGCTTTCAAGCAGTGCTCACTGAAATATACAGTTGGTATTTTTACCATGGAGTAATATCACTCTTACAGAGTTCTGAGCCTTTACTATATAGTGCTTTGGCACTGTTTCAGGTTTTTCTCATCGAGGGCTATTTGATAGTAGCACATGCTGCAGAGGCTGCATGTTCCATCACTGTTCTTTTCACATTATATCCTGCTGAGATGGAGCCAGTCCACTAATACCTTTAATCTAAAAAAAAAAAATCAGTTCTCCACCCGTTATATCGGCACACATAGTGTCTACTCTTGCATGGTAGAATGTTGGCTTAGATATGAATATCAGTAAGAAGACCAAGACAAGAAGCTTTGATACGGATATTGTCAGTCCTCTGTAAAATGAAAGACTATGGTTTGTATCAGACGTAGTGCTGGTGATGAGAGGTTACTGAAATGTTGTGGAATACTTTTCTGTTTTAGGGTCAGGAAAGCATTCTGCCTATTTCATAAGCTCCTATCCCTCCCCTTCACTCGAGGAACCTCAGAGGCCACAGGTGAGACTCTTTGAGACAAAGGCACCTCATAATAACCTTCTCTAACAATGCGACAGTGCAGTCTATAACTGGTCACTGATACAGTTTTATTGCTTTGCTTGTGTACTGAAATACAGAAATGCGCAGAGCCTGTGGTTGTCAAGATTTTGAGTACATATAACAGAACTCCAAGTATGTTACTAAATCTCCGTTTGAGATGGATTAGATTTAACTGTGATTCAGTCGATCACCGATAAGCTGTGTGATTTAATCCAGAACAAATCAGCAGTGTTGTAGTCTTAAAGAAATCTCCAAAGTAATTCCCGAAGGTGCACCTTAAAATGCTCAAGATTTCTCTAATTACGTCAGCAGTCAATAACATACTCCATTCATTAAAGGCATGAAGTTTGCACAATGAATTTAGGATATGATAAATCAGTTTTTGTATGCCACAGTATTTTTTGGCACAAAATCAACAACTAACAAAGTTTTTAAATTTTACAGTCTTCACTCTACCCACATCATCTAATTTAATACTTGTCTCCAATCTATGATAATCTATGAATTGTTAAAACCCTGTAACAATTGCTTCAATAATACCAACAGTGCTGATAGAGCCCACACTTTCTAAGACGTTTAGCTCTGTGCCTAATCCTTCTGAGGGTGTTTTCACGCTTGTCCAGGCCCGATGCTGGGCTCGTTTGAGGGTAGGGATCACTATCATTAGTTTGCTTTTACTTTTTTTATGTGCAGGTTTGCAGAACGGTAGGCATGAGCTTCATCTGTTTCTACTTTTTATTTTCTTTCTTGAATACGAACACAAGTGGCAAAGTGAAGTGAGGAAGTAAAGTAACACTATAAATCAAAGCAACGTTTTCACGCAGCTCCATATGTCGCTGGGAGCAGATAGCAGACCACTGATTTCAGGAGGACCAGTGACACTTGACCAGACGTACCACGTTCGCAGAGCAAGTGGTTCTGGGTCCGGAAAAACACACTAGTGCGAAAACACCTTGAGAGCACTAAGCGTCATCCTAGTTCGTTGTTTATTTACTTGCTTGTGTGCCTCCTGCTCTCACACCATGCCTTTCTCCAAGCAGCACAGCCAACTGTACTACTCAGACGAGCCAAATCACAGGGCCTACGACACTTACGGAATGTATCTGGCGTCTCCAATGGGCTACGACGACCCTTATCTGGACGAGCCGCTCCAATATCCGGTGGTGAGCGAGAGACAGGCACTCAAACGCAACACCAACTACGTGGACTTCTACTCTACCACACGCAGGCCTTCCTACCGAGCTCAGGCCTACCCCGCATCTCCAGACTCCTGGGTGTAGGCACAAGTGTGTGTGTGTGTTTGTGAGTGGTTAAATGCAAGTGTCTGTGTGTCTTTCAGGCCCCGTCCACATTATACAGATGTTTTTGAATCATTTTTCTCTGCATTTTGGCCTCTCGTACATATGAAAACGGCATGTACACTGAGCTTTGGGAAAACTCCCAAACTCTCCAAGGTGGACGTCTTTTTGCCGTGTTTTGTGTAGACAGGTGAAACGTCGTTTAAAACAGCTGACATGACATCAGCTTGCACACAGTCATGTTTTTTGCATGTGCTTAGCATCAAGACTGTGACGCAGTATCTGACACGGACGGTGACTGCGTTTTTCTGCATGAGTGGTAATATCAGGTAATTATCAGCTTTGATTACATGTTTATTTAATTTATCTAAACTTTCTTGTTACACCATCAGTCAACACTTGAATTTGCTTTTTTGTCATGGTTTATTTTCTTAAAAGCCCATATTCCTATTTTTTTCTTGAATTTTATTCAGGGCCAGGGTAATGAATAGTACATTTTGAAACTTACATATCACTTCAGACCCCTTTAAAAAAAAAAGAGTGAGGCATATTTGGTTTTCTCTTTAAAGCTTTCAGATATTGTGTTTACTCTGATGCTGTTTTCCCTGTGTAGTGCCACACCAGCGCAGTGCCTTGCAGGGCTACTCACTGCTGTGTTTGGAAAATGAAGTCGAACCAGGAGCAGTGCTTTGGATTACAGTTTGGAGCACAGAAAAGTCATTCACATGAAAAATAAAGAAAAAAAAACTTTAATGGTATCTGTAAATCCATGAGTGGTCACTGCCCTACAACCTCAGAAAAAAATACTACCGTTCTCAGTACCTTTAGTTTTTTTTTTTTTTATTTTAAAGTTGCATTGACTACTTGGGTCACTGTGCATTTGTGTGGGGAACCATGTCACAAAGGTTGCAGGGCTTAAAAAGATGCTTAAAATATTTGGCACAGCTCCAAAAGTCAGTAGGTCCATTTACACAGTTGACCTAAGGTTAAATAATACTTTCCCCTTATAATTTCTCAGATTTTTCTTTTTTTTTTATTCTGTTTCTTAGTCGCTCTGCATCTGTAAAACGTCTTGTTACATAACCAATTTTCAACATTTTCAAAATCATTTTTAATATGAAACAATATTTTAAAGAGGTTTTTGTATTAAAAATACATGTTTACTTCTATCATTAAGGTCATATTACATTTTTGAAAATCTGTGTTTTATTTAAAAAAATTAATTTGTCAGAGAGATTTTGGTCACTGATGTTATCAAGACTCATTACATTTTAACACAGTATCTTTGGGTCGAGGCTCATCAGAGAGGAAGCGTCTCAAGGCATGAGGAGGCGAGTCACACTCGCTCACTATACTTTATTCATTTATCAATAACTTTGTTCATCAGGCAGCACGTAACGTCTGTGTCACTGGTGTTTAGTGCTTTAATGGCTGGATAATTAACATATTTGTCAAAATAATAATAATTTAATAATAAAATAATAATTTTATCATTTTTATTACTGATTTTACATAGTGGCACAAGGTCACCTGACCACCAGTGAATCAGCCAGTTTACAAAATAACTAACTTTAACCAGGATGTCACTGGAGTCACAGTCACTGGTGTTACACCGTTTTCATGTAACACCAGTGACTGTAAAATATGTTTATAATTAAGCTCTCCTTTTGCATGTATGATAACAGGATATGTTAATGGACATATTATAATTATTTAGACACTCCAGGCATTTTGTTTTTTACTTTTTAAAACATTAGGTTCCCGAGTGGCACAGCTGTCTAAATGTTGGCCCTGCCAGCAGGATGTTTCGAGTTTAATCCCACTGCCATCTGTGGCCTGGTATCCAAGAGAGTATAATAGGCACTGCTTTCTTCATGGGTGGGTAGGATGGTCCTCTTCATCTCCCTTCACTCAGTGTGGCGCTAGGCAACATCGTCTGTAATGTTTCAGAATGTTCAGTTAGCATTCTCCTCCAAGCGTAGTCAGCTGCCAAAAGATGTGGTGGCTGGCTTCATATGATGAGCTTCAGATGGAGGCAGCTTATGCTAGATTTCCCCCTCCCAGCAGTGGTAGCATCGTGTGATTGGGAGAGACCTGGCTAGTGGGCGGAATTTGCTATAACTACATTCATGTATACATTGGGGAAAATGCCTAAAACGATTATGAAGAGGTACAAATACCTTTCTGCAGAGAAAAACCTATTTAAGGTATGTAGTTGGACCTTAATTTGCATTGCAATGTACCTGTACAGCACCTTTTCTCTGACAGTGTGTGTTGAAGACTGCTTCTGGGCTGACATGTTCACGTGAGCACTTTTAAATCATGTTTGCATCTTCATGAGGAGAAGAGTTTTTTTTAAATAGGCTTTATATGGAGGGAAGAAATGTATTTTCAGAAAAATCCAGGCAGGTGTGGACGAGGCCTAAATGTAAAAGTGGGTGCATGTATGGTTGTATGGACTATTGCAGGGTGAAGGCTGACTTGAGAAGCCGTTGGGACACATGTATCTACCGATCTATATGCTCTTGAGAAAGTAACAGAGATACTGTTCCCTATAAATGTGTGTTGCAGTTGGAGCGATAGGTTCATGTTCAGCTGAGGGACTGTGCCTGTGCCATGTGCAGTGTGTATCATACTGAAATATCCTTCCATCATATAGCCTGTGGTAAATTCTGTTTGAGTGAGCGCGTGTGTGTGTGTGTGTGTGTGTGTGTGTGTGTGTGTGTAAATGACTGATTGTGTGTGCCATTGAAGTAACTTGAATCAAAGTCTTACATTCGTCTGAGATTGAAAGGATATAAAATAGTCATATTTATGTGAGCCAAAGAAGGATATAAACTATTCATATTTATGTTTTCTTTCTGCTTTATCCTCATTTTTAAAGAGTGTGTTTGACATCTATGCTACACCTTTAAAGAATCGGACCATGTTCTGTTGTACATTCTTTTTTTCATACATTTTTTAACGGCATGTTGAAAAAAAATACGACCCCAGTCATTGAAACAGTTTAAATGGTATAGCTAAACTGTATGTTGGGCGCAATTTTGAAGAAGATCACATATCTGTGGAAGACAAAAGCTCTAATAATGTACTGTGCAATGGTAACAAAATGTCCCCTTGTCCAGTCTCATTGATGTACTTATTGTTGAGATTAGTGTGTGCCACGGAGTCGTGAACAAATCTGTCCGTTTATTGTAAAAATGTGTGGTATGTGCAGCGCAGCACAAGACCTGTGCCATGTTACATAGCTATGTAGAACAGTATGAATATATTAGAGACTTTATGGAGCCATCAGGTATAATAACACTACCAGAAATAAAGATGAACATTTGTTTTTGTATCTATGATGTGTTTCTTTATAACTCTTGGACATCAGTGGTGAACCGTGACGAACAGAGCTAGGCCTCTAGTTTTGGGCCATGTCAAAAAACAAGAAACAAAGCCAGCGAACAGTGGTACACATGCACATTGTTTGATTATTTGTAGATTAAACACAGCCATTTAACCCTTGTGTGGTGTTCATGTTTTTGGTGGACCCACCGCATTATTAGTTTTTTAAATACAGCCATAACAATTTATGTAAAAATACCAGATGTTTAAAATATCCTTTAGCAGCTGTAGCCAGTCAGCAGCCTGTCCATGTTGTCTACAGAACAAGGTGAAGGACACAGCACCTTCATAGTTTTATTCCCCACAGGTTCAGCCCAACGCCACATGCATGATATAAATGTGTAGGGAGTGAACAAACGTCCAGAAGAAGTAGGCTGTACCTGCTTACATACCACAGAGAAAAAAATCCATATTTAACCGTTTTTGTGCCAAGAATTTAACTTAAGAGTAATAAGAATATTACTACAATACCTGCAGAGTTTATATTGAGCACTCACTCTACTAAGTAAAAAGAAACAAAAAAAAAAGACAGATCTATTTGTGTGTGTGTGTTTTAGCCTCCAGGAAGTCTTCATTGGGATTCAAAAGGAAACCAAAAACAAGAAGAACAAAGAAATGAGCCAACGAGAAAACAAAAGCTCAGGAGGGACGGAAACATAAAATCACACTGAAACAATGCCAAGCAAGGAGCATTTGGAAACATTGGGCCTCCAATGTCCAGTGGGACACCAATGTCCAGTGGGACACCAATGTCCAGTGGGACACCAATGTCTTCCTAAGTTCTAAACGTGTTCTTGAGAAAGGTCCTAAGAAAAAGTCTGTGTCAGGTTCATGACGTCTTCTCAAACCGCAAAACTGTTCACACCTTTGGGCTCTTGAGTGTGTGTAGATTCTGTTCTTCCCTGAAAACAAATCCCACTTGAGAAAACACTGGAATGTCAGAATCTCCAAAAAAAGAAAATTCTTAGTAAGAACGGTTGCTGAATGAGGCCCAATGCCCCATAAGTACACAGACAAGACTAGAAACACCTACAAACATTGTTATGGGGCAGGTTCACAAACAAAACACAGATGGAGAAAATAAGGTAGGGAAGAACAAGAGTCACATGATCCAATCACTTCAATTCTTTCTAAAGTAGACTTCAAAGGAATGCTCAGACATTTTAAGGATGATTCAACAACACAGGGAGTGAAAATGTTCATTTCAAAGGAAACTTGAGACTGTATAGGGAGGAGCGAATAAGTTTACCACTGTGCAGAAAGTTTACCTGTCAGTCACCTGGTGTAATTTGGTTTTGCCTCTTAAAAGTTCTTTTAAAAGTACAACTAAATTTGTCTATTGAGACACAATTACATTGTGTTAAATACACAGCTCTTTTTGGGGACCAGATGTCCCCAGAATGACTAACACAAAACCAGCCAGCATTAAACCAGCCAGCTTCAGCACATATTCATATTCATCTGATGTGACCGTTTGCCTTTTCCCATTTTTATTAAAGTTTGTTAACATCTTATTAATTTTTAATCTAATAACCATTAACAAGCTCATTTTAATCCAACTATAATTTCTTTGTAAGGGTAGTCTTATTCTAAAGTGGTACCAAACCACCAAACCATAAAAGAGTGTAAAGAATGTAGATAACTAAAATAAAATACTGGTAAATATTAAAAAAATATAATTAAAAAATCATAAAACAATGTTTCAAGCATCTGGCAATATATTTGGGACTATTTCATGTAAAAAAAAACTTTCTAAGAGGGAGCTTTCGGTGCTTCAGACGTCTGGTTCCTATCACCACCAGTGTGAACATTTCTCTGTATGTATAGAGCCGAGCGTTTCACACCAAACCGCTGTGGATGATTATCTTTACACCTTAATTATTTAGGTATGCGAAAAGAAATTGAAAATCATTGGAAAAATATCCTCCTTTAAGTCAGGTTTACCTGAAACAGAATGGGAATTCATGATATTTGAAATAAAACATGCAGAAACTAAGATAATTGAAATTGTAATTAAACAGCAAACTGGGATCTTTGAAAACACTGTGATTCATTAACATCCACAAATGTCATTATACAGCAGTGCTTAATGAAAACCCTTTGCTTTACCACTACAATCATGCTTGGCCAAGGAAACCGAGACACAAGTACTTCCTACACTGAAATGAAAGCATTTAAAATGTAGTTGATATTTGAAGGGTTTCATCCCAAAACTCATTATAGACCTCTATCAAGAGTGCTATTTAATTTTATGACATACTTATGTTGTAAGTGTCTTTACACATACAAGAAATATCAATGCTATATTATAATTAATACCACCTTTATTAGACAATTAAAAGGGTTTTTTTTCACATTGCATGTCATTCATTGTTATCAAAAAGCTGCTATGTCTGAAATTGTCACAGCCTTTTGGAATGAAACATCTAAACTAAATCTAATGAGGGTAATGGGCGTCTTCCACTGACTCATAATTTTGCTTGTCTAAATCATTCATTTGTGAAATTAGTGCATCACAATAACATATCGCTGCTGTCAGAAGAAAACCTCGTATCTCCATTTTTGTCATTTTTTGACAGAATGCCAAGGGACCTGTTGTTCTTTACATTGTGTGTAAATTTCATGATCTTCTTCTTCTTTCGGCTGCTCCCTTTAGGGGTCGCCACAGCGGATCATCTGCCTCCATCTTGCCCTATCGACTGCCTCCTCTACTTTCACACCAACCATCTCCATGTCCACCTTCACTACATCCATAAACCTTCTCTGAGGTCTACCTCTTCTTCTTCTACCCAGCAGCTCCATCTCCAACATTCTTTGCCCAATATATCCACTATTCCTCCTCAACATGTCCAAACCATCTCAACCTGGCCTCTCTGGCTTTATCTCCAAACTGCTCCACCTTCACCGTCCCTCTGATCTGCTCATTTCTAATCTTGTCCATCCTGGTCACTCCCAACGAAAATCTCAGCATCTTCATCTCCGCCACCTCCAGCTCAGCCTCCTGTCTTTTAGACAGAGCCACAGTCTCCAAACCATACATCATAGCAGGACGCACTGCTGTCTTGTAGACCTTCCCTTTCACTCTTGCTGCTATCCTTCTGTCACACATCAGCCCTGACACCCGTCTCCACCCACTCCATCCTGCCTGCACCCTCTTCTTCACCTCTTTTCTACACTGTCCATTGCTCTGGATGGTTGACCCAAGATATTTGAAGTCATCCACCTTTACAACCTCTACTCCTTGCATCTTCATCTTTCCACCTGCCTCCCTCTCGTCTCTACTGACCTTCATTCCTCTCCTCTCCAGTGCAAACCTCCACCTCTCCAGATTCTCTTCCACCTGCTCTCTACTCTCACCACATGATGAATGGACCAAATGAAACGGCCCAAAAGTACTTAGAAAGACGTTTGGTTCCATTGACTTACATTAAAACTACAGCAGGTTTTCTCTTCTCCTGTAAAGTTACCGTATTGGAGATACAAGGTTTTCTCCCGACAGCAGCGATATATTATTGCTGTTGTCACAAAACCTTGTATCTATGAACTGTAAATGAATGGAACTATTTTTTCAAGGAATTTTGGAGTCTCTGTTGCTATATTCATTATTCATTATGAAATTTTAGCACGTTGTAAACAGCAGCTGACTTTTTTCTGTAAAAGCAGGTTTTGTTCAGACATTTTACCTGAATTGCTCTATTATGTTAATAACAGCTTCCAACAGAGAATTCCCAACTTGATCCGGAGGCTGGCCTGAGTGTCGGTGTTACAGCCCTCTTGTTCACTCTATTCCTTTGGTAGAGCACCTTTTCATTCGTCATGGTGCCATCATGCTTTCTCAGCCTCTAACCCGCATGAGGAAATTACCTCTAATGTTCCAGCAAGTGCCACAAAGAGGCAGTACAGAGTAAAACACGGACTTCAAAAAGTCACAGCCTTAAAGGCTCACTGGATTTGCCAGTGCTGTGTGTTATTACACTGAAAGTGTACTGAAGAAGTCTGGATCGGCTTCAGACTTCACTTTCATACTGACGTACATGTATTCAGCTCTTAATAGGGATCTAATGCTCCTAGAGTTACATAAAGCCAAGAAAATGTGACTTTTTCCTCCAAAAATTCCCTACAAAAAAAGGGCTTATCTTTTGGTTATTGAGGTTTATTTGGTTTGGGGTTATGGAAACTATGCAGTTGGATCAGAGATTCCTGACACTTGAGCTGAAAACGTGTCATTTGAAGTGACTGAACATTTTTCATTGCAAATTTTGAGTAATTTAATATACTGGGTCTGAATTCAGGTCTTATAAATCCAGGTTAAAAAAACGCGGTAAAATATTCAGGTTGTAAAAACTCAAGTTGTTCAGGTTTAACTCCACACAGTAAACATAAAATGTGTGAAAACTTCTCCAAGATTATTGATTTCATTACTACGGAAGCCCAGTGAGAAGATCATTACAATAATCAGCTCTGCATCACTCTGGAACAGAAAATGCCTAATATTACAACATTTCTCAAAACACTGATTTAAATTGCAGCCAGGTTTCATACTTCAGGCATATAAAGTAATGGACAGTCGTGGGCTGGGGGTTAGGGGACTAGCCTTGTGACTGGAAGGTCACCAGTTTGATCCCCTCAGCTACATGACTGAAGTCCCCTTGAGTGAGCCACCTAACCCTCAATTGCTCCCCGGGCACCGTGGATTGGGCTGCCCACTGCTCTGGGCAAGTGTGCTCACTGGCCCCTACTGTGTGTGCTCACTAGTGTGCATGTTTGTGGGTGTTTCACTGCACGGATGGGTTAAATGCGGAGGTCTGATTCCACAGTGTGCACACACAGTTGGCTAATGGTTCTGAATGAATTAATGGAGGAGAATTTAGCTCAAAGAACTTTAGGACCAAGAATCAGTATATCTGTTCTAACTGTAGAGCATTTGATTCATTTATGGAGAAAAAGAAACGTGAAGGCCCTAAAACAAAACCAATTATAATTTCTTTCTAAGTGTAGTCTTATTTCCTTAAACACACTCCTGACCCTTGTGGAAAGCCTTCCCAGAAGAGCTGAAGCTGTTATAGCTGCAAAGGGTGGGCCGACATCATATTAAACCCTATGGATTAAGAATGGGGTCTCACTCAATTTCATATGCGTGCGAAGCCAGACGCATTTAGTAATTATTAATTTTATATATATATAATTAATCATATAATAATATAATAGCAAGTATTTCCAATACTTTTGGAAATATAGTGTGTGTGTGTGTGTGTGTGTGTGTGTGTGTGTGTGTGGTGACGGTCTTTACCGCGCGCTGCCTCGCTCGTGGTGGGTCGTTCCGCTCTGACGTGCTTGTGGGTGTGTCGCTATCGCACGCCCACCTCTCCCCCAACAAGCGGGCGCTCGAGGGAGGAGCTCGGCGAGTCTCGCGCAGCGGACCGTTACCGCCACTCACTCATGTGGAGGCAGCTCCGCGCTTCAGCTCGGAAAACAGGTGAGAGACTCTCGCTTTTACTGGTTCGTTTGGGCTTTAAACCGAGTCAGGGCGGCTCGCTGGGGCAGCAGCGTTAAGCTGAACGCCTCCTTCTGCCGGGAACTGTTGGAAACGGAGAGAAGTGTACCGAGTCGCTGAGTCGCAGTGTGGAGCGAGTCTCTGTGTTAAAGCCGCCGTGTGGCTGAGGTTTACCTGTGAACGAGCGAGACTGTCTGAGCGGTTGGTTGAGTCTTGTTATCTGAAGGCGTCGTTCGCCCGAGGCTCGTATGCGTGAGCAGTTAACTGCGAAGGTCTGGAACGTCACGGAGTGTCTGTTTTCACTGAGATCAGGTCAGAAGTTCAGCAGCTCTCATGGCCCTGAGCAGCTGTCAGTGAGCAGGTGTGGTCCACCACCCCCCAAAACCCCCCACCCAACCTTAACCACACTCACAGTGTCTCTGTCTGACCTGTAGGCTCTAAAAAGTTCTGCTGTGCTGTTTATTTCTTCCTTTGTCCACCCGTTCATGTCTAAAACCAAACGTAGGGTGATAAGATCAAATACTTGCACCAGGATGGCAACATGCATGTACACCGGCTGGCCACAGGTACCTTGTAGCCAAACTCATTGTCCACTTTATCAGCTCCACTGACCGTATAGCTGCACTCTGTAGTTCTACAGTTACAGACTGTAGTCCGTTTCTCTGATACTCTGTTACCTTGTTCTTCAGTGGTCAGAACCCAGGTGGTGTGTTAGTGTGTGTTGTGCTGGTACGAGTGGATCAGAAACAGCAGCGCTGCTGGAGTTTTTAAACGCTGTGCTTTACTTTTCGTCCGCTTTATTAGTCAAACTTACCTTGTTGGTCCACCTTGTAGATGTGAAGTCAGAGAGGGCAGCTCATCTGTTGGTGCTCTGTTGTGTGGTCGTCCTCTAGTCCCTCTTCACTGTTGGCTGGATGTGTTTGGTTGGTGGACTGTTCTCAGTCCAGCAGCGACACGGAGGTGTTTCAAAACTCCAGCAGCACTGCTGAGTCTGATCCACTCAGGCCAGCGCAGCACGCCAACACGCCACCACCACGTCAGTGTTACTGCAGTGCTGAGAATGACCCACCACCCAAACAGTACCTGCTCTGTGAGGGTCCATGGGGGTCCTGACCACTGAAGAACAGGGTAACAGAGTATCAGAGAAACAGATGGACTACAGTCTGTAACTGTAGAACTACAGAGTGCAGCTATACAGTAAGTGGAGCTGATAAAGTGGACAGTGAGTGCAGAAACAGGGAGGTGTACTTAGTGAAGCAGCTGGTCGGTGTACATTGTTAGATAAACCCTGTGACATGAGTGAATCCAGTGTGTGTCCGTGACGGTGTTTTGGCTGTAGTGGTGTAGTGGCTTTTTTGTCTGATGCTTTATTAATCGGTCAGGAGAATCATATTATTAGTTATATAGGTGGGTAACACTTCAGACAGCTCTAGATACTCTCTACTCACCATAGTCATACATACCTGGCAACCTAGAAGTTCATCGTAAACACTAAGTATGATTGTAAACATTTCTGTAACAATCTTTTGTAAATATTAAAATATCTGAATCTATCCCATATTTGACCTTCAGCTGCGCACACTTCAGAATAACCTTCACGGCTTCTTTAGCAAGGAAAATGGTTCTTTATTCTTCATTTATACACTCAAGGAACCCTTGCACGATTAAAGGGATAAAGCGTTAATGTTGTGAAAAGGTTCTTTTTCTACCCTTTTAGAACCCTTTCAGAAAGCTGCTATATGGAACCATCTACCGTCTATATTTTCCATCAACCTTTTGCAATGCAAAGAACCTTTCATCGTGCAAAGGGTTCTCTAAGAGTTCATTGTTCTAAAGGGTTCATTGTTTGAAAGGGATTCTATATAGCACCAAAAAGGGTTCTGGTTTTGTTACGATCTCAAGCTTGTAGCAATAGAAGAATTCCTTTGGTGCTCTGCGGAACCCTTTTCAAAAAGGTGGTGTATAGAACCATCTACAGTACATTCTCAATCAGTCTGAAGAACGCATTTGCAAAGCAAAGAACCTTTCATCATGCAAAGGGTTCTCTAAGAGTTCATGGTTTTATATAGAACTTCTTTTTAAAAGAGTTCTGTATAGCACCAAAAGGGTTCTGGTATTGTTATGATGTCAAGCTTGTAGCAACAGCAGAACCCTTATGGTGCTATGCAGGACCCTTTTCAAAAAGGTTCTATATACAACCATTTATAATACATTCTCAATCAGTCTGAAGAACGCATTTGCAATGCAAAGAACCTTTTCATCATGCAAAGGGTTCTCTTAAGATTTCATGGTTCTATGTAGAACTTTTTTTTGGAAAGGGTTCTGCATAAGGTTCTATATGCAACCATCTACAGTACATTCTCCATCACTCTGAAGAACGCATTTGCAATGCAAAGAAAACTTTATTCATGTAATGGGTTCTCTAAGATTTTATGGTTCTATACAGCTGAGGGGATCAAACCAACAACCTTCCGGTCACAAGGCTGGTTCCCTAACAACCAGCCCACGACTGCCCCGACAGTACGTTCTCAGTCAGTCTGAGGAACACATTTGCAAAGCAGAAAACACTTTATTCATGTAAAGGGTTCTCTGAGTGGTAATGGTAATGGTGTAGAACCATTTTCTTTTTTAAGTGTGTAGATAAAGTCCATCAATCCAATTCGTCCTTAAAGATTAGAGAACAAATGCTGCTGATCCTGGTTCTTGTTTTGGGACTGTGTGAGGAAGTGAAGGCTCGTGTAACGACAGCGTTTATTTCTGAGCGGCTTTGCTTTGTAAACTAGAGCGTTTCAGGCCTAAATGCCAGTGACAGTGTTTTGCAGGTCTGATGACCTGATATGGGTCACGCCTGTGATAACTCAGACTGTCTTTCCATCACCTGGTTCTAGGTGTGTTTTGACCGTTGATGCTTTATTGATGCAGGGAACTCTCAGGACATTTTCATGGCTCAGTCTTTTGAGTTTGTCTCTTTAGTGCTCAGCACAGTTACTAGTTGTTTATCTAGCTCAGGGGTCGGCAACATACGGCTCTTTTACTGTCTTGTCGTGGCTCCACAAAATTTGATTTGTTGGTACACATAAAATAATCCTCCTTTACAGTAAAATAAAGCTCTGCTGATCGTTCATCACAGTTTAACAGTAAATGGTCTTAAACGCTGGAGTTAATGTAGAGCTGCTGATTCACCCTTTAACCCTGAAGGTCAGCGCACAGACTGTTGGTCACCATAGCGACACAGACAATAATCTCGCACAGCTGGTAGCGAAGGAAACGGCAAAGAGAAAATATTTATGACGAACATCAATGATTTGGAGACAAATGGACGTATTTGTATTTGTAATCGCTCCAGCTGGTTTCCTGATACTTTTAATCTGCAAGGAGAAACTGTCAAACACTAAAACGTTGCGAAGCTTGTCATTTCTTTTTCGAATTTTCCCTTAAATGGTGCAACAGTAAACTACATTCTGGCATCTCAGGCACCATTTAAGGTGGAACAGGAAAATTCGAAAAAGAAATGAGGAGCTTTGCAACACTTGATAATGGCTCTTCTTATCATTTGGGTTGCTGACCCCTGGCCTAGAGTGATTTACTCGGTATAAAACACTTTCACAGCCTTTCTGTTTGTTTCACCATTGACTTTATGATTATAACTTTCAGACTGTTTTATTTGACTTCAGTTGACAGTGCTGAACGATTAGTGTGGCTTTGTAAATATTTAAGCTCAGGGCCAGTAAAAGTGGAAGGCCATTCAAGCTGTTTAAACACGAGATCATTCATTTTCTATAGAGATGACTTAGCCCACCTATGAATCAATTAATAACAAGGAACTCAGTTGATGTAAACAAGCACGCCTACCATGAGTCATTTAGCTCAGATCAATAAATAAACGTTCACGTCTCTGAGCGACGTTGTTCAACACTGTCCACATCAGAACTGATTATGTGCACATATATACGTACGGTACCCTGCACACTATCACACACAGACTATACATTTCAGAACATCCGTTTCTCAAACGCTTCAGGCAACCCTGAGGCCAACATACTCTGAAGTCTGCTACTAGTGAATGTTTAATGCAGGCACAGATTTTGCAGTATAAGGGTCATTGATATAACACTCATTTTTTTGTCCAAGTTGATTATTTTCCCAAAAAATAATTAAATAAATACATACATATTGCATAGAGGTCACCAACTTTCTGCAGAGTCAATCACTACAGACCTCCCAACTTCATGTGGCCTTCAGATCAGCTCAAGAACAGCGTAGAGAGCTTCATGGAATGGGTTTCCATGGCCGAGCAGCTGCATCCAAGCCTTACATCACCAAGCGCAATGCAAAGCGTGGAATGCGGTGGTGTAAAGCGCCGCCACTGGACTCTAGAGCAGCGGAGACGTGTTCTCTGGAGTGACCAATCACGCTTCTCTGTCTGGAAATCCGATGGACGAATCTGGGATTGGTGGTTGCCAGGAGACGGTACTTGTCTGTCTGCATTGTGCCAAGTGTAAAATTTGGTGGAGGGGGGATCATGGTGTGGGGTTATTTGCAGGAGTTGGGCTCGGCCCCTAACAAGCTGTTTATCTTGTTATCCCAAGATAACAAAATTGTTATCTTGAAATAGCGTTTTACTTATCTTGTTATCTTGAGGTAACAAAAGTTGTCATCTTGAGCTAACAAGCTGTTTATCTTGTTAGCCCAAGATAACAAAATTGTTATCTTGAAATAGCGAGTTACATATCTTGTTATCTTGAGGTAACAAAAGTTGTCATCTTGAGGTAACAAGTTGTTTATCTTGTTATCCCAAGACAACAAAACTGTTATCTTGAAATAGCGAGTTGCTTATCTTGTTATCCCAACATTACAAAATGGCTATCTTGAAATAACGAGTCAAGGTCTCACTTTATTTGGTTAGCCCACTGTAGTCGCTATAGATTATTTGCAGATGATATAGAATAAACTGTCTGTTAAAACTCAGTTAAATCTAAACAGTGGTGGTGTTAGGGTTAAGATTTGGACCAGGGTGAGGGTTGGGTTTAGGTTTTGGGTTGAGGTTAAGATTAGGATTAGGATTAGAGCAGCTAAAAGCAATTGTGGTCAGTGTAGTAGATGTTTAGTTGAATGTAACTTAAAAGTAATTTAAGTATCTACAAAGAATGTAAAGTGGGCTATCCAAATAAAGTCTTACCGCGTTACTTATCTTGTTATCTCAACATAATGAAATTGTTATCTTGAAATAACAAGTTACTTATCTTGTTATCTTGAGGGAACAAATGTTGTCATATTGAGATAACAAGTTATTTATCTTGTTACCTCAAGACAGCAAAATTGTTATCTTGAAGTAGCAAGTTACTTATCTTGTTATCTTGAGGCAACAATCCAGAAAATTATAGCAACAGCTCGTGGCTTCTCTGGACTTCCGTATTTTTCTGTAGAAATGACTCGATTTCTTTTTCAATAAAGAACTGCATGATATGGACATGAAACCCAATGTTTGGTAAATTTGTTAGATAATTGATATGAATTTTGCTGTGTAACTGAACAGAAAGCTCTCCTTTAAGCAAATCGCACCCCTAATCTAACTGCACCGCTTAACCCTGCTTTTATTGCAGAAGCTCATATCACAGTAACTGTAACTATATAATTATGATTAATCGAGCTCCCCATAATCACTCAAGTAACTCACCTACTTCTGTTAAAGTGAATACATTACAGCCACAGGTCTCTCATTCCTCTGTCACAGCAAGGATCTGTCGTCCTCTAATCACCCGTCCGTCACCGCCATATGTAATTTGTCATTTCTCAGTGCTTCATGGAAGTTTTTCATAGCTGCTCGCACAACCAGCCTGGCCTGAGAGCTTTTGATGTTAGGACCACACGCTTGTGTAAGACCCTTTGCGTGTCAGATCATATTCAGATGGCGAGCTGGGGAGGATATTTAGGCCAGGTTTTCCATATAAGGAAACAAGGCCATTTTCCCTAAGGTTGCAGCCATAAAACCTATTTAGAAGTCTGTGCCCTCATTTCTCACTCAGCGGAACAGCGCCACCACCGAGTCTGAGCTTCTCCTGAGCTGTTTGAACCCTCCTGTAATCCACAGGCTTTCAGAACCTTCAGGGACTCGCAGTTTAAAGCTGTAATAACTGTAAAATACCACAGTGGCCCTGCAGATATGAGATTTATCTTGCCTTGCTTCACGGAGTCAAAACAATCGCACCGTTCTCTCTGGCCATTTCCTCCCTGTTCTTGCTCACGCTTGTCATTTTCTATTTTCTATCCTCTTCCATCTGATTAAACATCTTTTTGGTCCAATTAAAGTCAGATTTAAGCATGTGGCCTGAAGAAATATACAATTACGGGAAGCTACAAGTTAAGCAGTTATTAAAAGTTCAGGGCCAGCAGTGGTCAGACCAAAGCTTTCCATTTGCTTGAGTTTTGACTCTGCTGGCAAATACAGTCTTAATGCAGTTTTCCCAGCCTGTAATTTGATATAGGATAATGTAAGCAGCCTGTTTTTAGTCACTCTTAGAAACATCAGTGCTGTTTGACGTTAAAATCCATTTGATCCTGACTAAATGGACGGTTTAGAGGCCAGGAACACATGAAAAGATGAATTTAGTCATTGATCTGACCCTATAATGTTTTTAGCCTACTATTGGATTTGAATCGTTTTGGCGTCATTGACCGTTTGAGGTAATAGCGTTACTTACTTACACTACATCTGGAATTGGTCCCGAAATGTCGAAGGCCATCTAAGAGTCAGTGTGGTTGCTGGTTCTTGTCCAGAAATGCGGCATGACATGAGGGAACCCTCACGCTGTAACTTGGCTTTTGCACTTGGTACGTGTTGCTGAGTGATTTCATGCCTCAGTGTCGCTCAGCCGACAATGTCCTGGATCATGTAACCTCTTATTCTCTAGGGTATATTTTGGTTTGTCCATCTGGATTTACTGAAGTTACATAATGCAAATTATTCAGTAACTGCATGAAATAAATGTACGTTTTAATTTTATTTATTTATTTATTTATTTATTTTTGGTTCCCCTCAAATGAACAGTAAATGTGTTTTATGATCACACATATTACTAAATGCTTACAATTTACTGCTGAAAGCCAAAAATCTTTGTGTTATTTTATAAAAGTAATGTTTGCAGAGCAGATCACTGAAGAGTTTGTTTATAGTTTAGAGCCCAGATTTGGGGAAATTTCAGATTTCTTTTATTATAAGGGGTTAAAATGACGTCACCGTCTATTAGACTGGAGGGAAGAGTTACAGCCTCATATGACGTCCAGCTTCTGAATGGAGCTCATGAAATATGACAGTTATGAAGAATATGATGAAGTGTGTTTTGGAACCACCGGTGGTCTCAAGGTGTTTAAGAGGTTAAACTTCACACTTTGCAGCACAGATGTGTCCACTTGAAATCCTAACTGGTCACTTATCTCACTAGGGCAGAGCAGGGTTCATACGCAGCGCTGTGCTAGGAAATCCACACACTAGGTGATGTAAATTTATTACTGGGCTCTGTGCCAAGTGCCTCAAGGAGCTTATCTGGTAAATAAAGGTTGAAAAGTAAATAACCATGACCAACTGTGAACCTGCGAGAGTGGGAACGCGGCCTGGTGCTGTGAGATGAATGCAGAAACTGAGAACATATCGCCGCTGTCCAAAGAAAACACCTGCAAAATGCCAACTTTACAAGAGAACACAGACATTTTCCACTTATAGTGTAGGTTAATGTACGTTAAAGAGCTTTTCTACTGGTCCGTTTCTCATGACTTTTGCGCACAGTGTGAAGAGCAGTTGCTGTGCTTTGATCGTGTAAAAAATGACAAAAATTGAGACTTTTTTGCGCAGCGAAGACATCACTGTGGTCACAGCAAAACCTCTCCAGAATGATAACTTTACAGGAAAAGGGAAAAAACATGCTTTGTTTTAATGCAAGTCAATGGAACCAGAATTTTTTTGAAGTAAGTTTGGGTCATTTGTAATGAACTCCATCCACGGTGTATAACAAAGGACAACAGGAATTTTCAAATTACGTCATAAACTGGAAAACGGAGATTTGTTCCGACAACAGAGACATGAAAGCAATCAACGCTGAACATTTACTGGGCTTTTTGTTCTCCCCGTCAGCTCAGCTGTTCCTTCTTTGTCACGTCTTCTAGGGATACTCCTTCCTCTGTGTCACTGTAAGCAGGCTGTGTATGCCAGATGGTTTCAGTTAGCATACATCATCTCTGTAATTACGGCAGATAAAGCTGACTGTGTTTGTGTGCAAAGAATTAAAGATGGAGCCTCATGGCTGGATGCTTAAATGACTAGTTCAATAAACACATTTACACAATTTAACCCCCCCCAAATATGGGTGATCACTGGAGACATGTTTGGTTCTTTCCAGTGTGGTGCGAAAGTCAGAGACCCTTCATTTATTTTATTTTCAGTCAAAGTGGCAGCGATTCATGACTCAGCATCAGGAAAAAAGCAGCAAAACATAATTTAACAGAAAAATACGCAAAACAACTGAATTTAATATTAACGTTTTAACAGGGGGCGGCACGGTGGCGTGGTGGGTAGCGCTGTCGCCTCACAGTGAGGAGGGTCTGGGTTCGATTCCCCGGCCGGGTGATCGGGGTCCTCTCTGTGTGGAGTCTGCATGTTCTCCCCGTGTCTGTGTGGGTTTCCTCCGGGTTCTCCGGTTTCCTCCCACAGTCCAAAGACATGCAGTCAGGCCAATTGGACGTGCTAAATTGCCCCTGGGTGTGAGTGACTGTCTGTGTCTGTCTGTCTGCCCTGCGATGGACTGGCGACCTGTCCAGGGTGTATCCTGCCTTCCGGGATAGGCTCCAGCACCCCCCGCGACCCTGACGGAGAAGCGGCTTAGAAAATGGATGGATGGATGGTTTTAACAGGATTTAATGTGTGCATCGCAGTTCAGTCTTAGAAGTTGATTGCATTTTCTGCTTCTTACCATCCAGATATTCCCGAAGACCTTCACTGATGTTGAGGTCTGGACTCTGGGTTGGTCAGTCAGTTGTTCTGAAGTTACCCGCTGCTTTTTTGTTGTGGTTTGCAAATTTCTTCTTTTTTATCTATTGTCTTTTAACAGTAAGAGCTTCTTGACAGCTACACGTCCTTTCAGACCCACAGTGCTGAGTTGTATTCTCACAGTGAAAGGATGGACAGAACCACCTGTGGATGTTTTGAGATCTGAAGTAAGAGCAGAGCTGGATTTTCTCTCAAAGATGAAAGCTTTTAAGTGCTGTTTACCTGATGAGGTCAGTTTGGGTGGTTTAGTAGGTGTTAGGCGGTTGATAGGAGTCACATTTTTCAGCATCTTCTATTCGTTTTTTAAACTCCAGGTTTGGAAACTCCTGGTTTTTGACATTTTCTTTGACTTTGTCCTTCCTTTGTCATTCCTCTTGCATCAGGTAATTGATATGTAATCTCAGAAATATCGCCTGAAAATCATGACTTTACTTAATGCCTGTCATGACTGGAAATTATAATGAAAACAAAATGAGTGAGTGGCTGTATCACTTAAAAATCATATATCGCTGCTGTCGGAACAAAACCTCGTATCTCCAAAATTGTAACTTTACAGGAGAAGGAAAAAACCTACTTTACTTTTAATGTAAGTCAATGGAACCAGAATTTTTTCCAAGTATTTTTGGGCCGTTTCTTGTGATCCATTCATCCCAAAATTTACACACAATGAAAAGAACAACAGACATTTTTAAAATGTGTCAAAAACTGAAAAACAACAAAAATGGATATACAAGGATTTGTTCCGACAGCAGCGATACATTAATGGTGCAGTCAGAATCTCCAAGATCAGAACTGCATGATTTTTAATCCAGCCTTTCAGTTGGCAGTTGGCCAGTTTATGTTTTTTATTTTGGCTGACCGGTGTTGCAGTTTTATGATGTAAATACTTTGAGCTCATGCTGTATTTGACTGTTGCTGCTACACCTGTGACAAAACATCATAGCATAATTATGCATGAGTCATTGTAATAAATACAGTTACCTCTTACTTTTGATGTAGCACTATATTTGAATAAGCAACTGATTTAGATTGATAACCTATCAGTTAAGATGTCAGTTTTTTCCTAATATAAAGTCATATATTTTGCAACATTGGCTAATGTGAAGTACTGGTTAAGCGCTAGTGTGTTTCATGTGTTCATTTAGCCCACACAGTGTGAGCTTTGGGTTAAAAAAATGACCATAAACATGAAGGTTAACGAGCTTTATTTCAGATTCAAGAGTTTTATTGTCATGTGCACAGCAGAACAGGCAGTTACACTGTACAATGAAATTCTTACTTTGCTGTTCCTCCATTCATCACATATACTCTTAAGAGAATAGAAAAAGAAAAGATAAGAATAACTCTAAAAATAGTAGTAAAAAGTAAAAGTAAAAATGTACAGTATGAAAGTGGAAATAAAATTAAAGTTACATGTGCGTATGTGCAAATATGCAAATATGTAGAGCAGCTGTTCATCAAGTGCATCAAGTAACAGATGTAAGCAGTAAACAGTATTGTTCTGTGCAGTAATAGATGTAAACAGTAAACAGTATTGTTCTGTGCAGTAACAGATGTAAACAGTAAACAGTAGTGTTCTGTGCAGGTAATAGATGTAAACAGTAAACAGTATTGTTCTGTGCAGTAATAGATGTAAACAGTAAACAGTATTGTTCTGTGCAGTAATAGATGTAAACAGTAAACAGTATTGTTCTGTGCAGTAATAGATGTAAACAGTAAACAGTATTGTTCTGTGCAGTAATAGATGTAAACAGTAAACAGTATTGTTCTGTGCAGTAATAGATGTAAACAGTAAACAGTATTGTTCTGTGCAGTAATAGATGTAAACAGTAAACAGTATTGTTCTGTGCAGGTAATAGATGTAAACAGTAAACAGTATTGTTCTGTGCAGTAATAGATGTAAACAGTAAACAGTATTGTTCTGTGCAGTAATAGATGTAAACAGTAAACAGTATTGTTCTGTGCAGTAATAGATGTAAACAGTAAACAGTATTGTTCTGTGCAGGTAATAGATGTAAACAGTAAACAGTATTGTTCTGTGCAGGTAATAGATGTAAACAGTAAACAGTATTGTTCTGTGCAGTAATAGATGTAAACAGTAAACAGTATTGTTCTGTGCAGTAATAGATGTAAACAGTAAACAGTATTGTTCTGTGCAGTAATAGATGTAAACAGTAAACAGTATTGTTCTGTGCAGGTAATAGATGTAAACAGTAAACAGTATTGTTCTGTGCAGTAATAGATGTAAACAGTAAACAGTATTGTTCTGTGCAGTAATAGATGTAAACAGTAAACAGTATTGTTCTGTGCAGTAATAGATGTAAACAGTAAACAGTATTGTTCTGTGCAGGTAATAGATGTAAACAGTAAACAGTATTGTTCTGTGCAGGTAATAGATGTAAACAGTAAACAGTATTGTTCTGTGCAGTAATAGATGTAAACAGTAAACAGTATTGTTCTGTGCAGTAATAGGTGTAAACAGTAAACAGTATTGTTCTGTGCAGGTAATAGATGTAAACAGTAAACAGTATTGTTCTGTGCAGTAATAGATGTAAACAGTAAACAGTATTGTTCTGTGCAGTAATAGATGTAAACAGTAAACAGTATTGTTCTGTGCAGTAACAGATGTAAACAGTAGTGTTCTGTGCAGTAATAGATGTAAACAGTAAACAGTAGTGTTCTGTGCAGTAACAGATGTAAACAGTAAACAGTATTGTTCTGTGCAGTAATAGATGTAAACAGTAAACAGTATTGTTCTGTGCAGGTAATAGATGTAAACAGTAAACAGTATTGTTCTGTGCAGTAATAGATGTAAACAGTAAACAGTATTGTTCTGTGCAGGTAATAGATGTAAACAGTAAACAGTATTGTTCTGTGCAGTAATAGATGTAAACAGTAAACAGTATTGTTCTGTGCAGGTAATAGATGTAAACAGTAAACAGTATTGTTCTGTGCAGTAATAGATGTAAACAGTAAACAGTAGTGTTCTGTGCAGTAATAGATGTAAACAGTAAACAGTATTGTTCTGTGCAGTAATAGATGTAAACAGTAAACAGTATTGTTCTGTGCAGGTAATAGATGTAAACAGTAAACAGTATTGTTCTGTGCAGTAATAGATGTAAACAGTAAACAGTAGTGTTCTGTGCAGTAACAGATGTAAACAGTAAACAGTATTGTTCTGTGCAGTAATAGATGTAAACAGTAAACAGTGTTGTTCTGTGCAGTAATAGATGTAAACAGTAAACAGTAGTGTTCTGTGCAGTAATAGATGTAAACAGTAAACAGTAGTGTTCTGTGCAGTAATAGATGTAAACAGTAAACAGTAGTGTTCTGTGCAGTAACAGATGTAAACAGTAAACAGTATTGTTCTGTGCAGTAATAGATGTAAACAGTAAACAGTATTGTTCTGTGCAGTAATAGATGTAAACAGTAAACAGTATTGTTCTGTGCAGTAATAGATGTAAACAGTAAACAGTATTGTTCTGTGCAGTAACAGATGTAAACAGTAAACAGTAGTGTTCTGTGCAGGTAATAGATGTAAACAGTAAACAGTATTGTTCTGTGCAGTAATAGATATAAACAGTAAACAGTATTGTTCTGTGCAGGTAATAGATGTAAACAGTAAACAGTATTGTTCTGTGCAGTAATAGATGTAAACAGTAAACAGTATTGTTCTGTGCAGTAATAGATGTAAACAGTAAACAGTATTGTTCTGTGCAGGTAATAGATGTAAACAGTAAACAGTATTGTTCTGTGCAGGTAATAGATGTAAACAGTAAACAGTATTGTTCTGTGCAGGTAATAGATGTAAACAGTAAACAGTATTGTTCTGTGCAGTAATAGATGTAAACAGTAAACAGTAGTGTTCTGTGCAGTAATAGATGTAAACAGTAAACAGTAGTGTTCTGTGCAGTAACAGATGTAAACAGTATACAGTATAGTTCTGTGCAGGTAATAGATGTAAACAGTAAACAGTATTGTTCTGTGCAGTAATAGATGTAAACAGTAAACAGTATTGTTCTGTGCAGTAACAGATGTAAACAGTAAACAGTATTGTTCTGTGCAGTAATAGATGTAAACAGTAAACAGTATTGTTCTGTGCAGGTAATAGATGTAAACAGTAAACAGTATTGTTCTGTGCAGTAATAGATGTAAACAGTAAACAGTATTGTTCTGTGCAGTAATAGATGTAAACAGTAAACAGTATTGTTCTGTGCAGGTAATAGATGTAAACAGTAAACAGTATTGTTCTGTGCAGTAATAGATGTAAACAGTAAACAGTAGTGTTCTGTGCAGTAATAGATGTAAACAGTAAACAGTAGTGTTCTGTGCAGTAACAGATGTAAACAGTAAACAGTATAGTTCTGTGCAGGTAATAGGTGTAAACAGTAAACAGTATAGTTCTGTGCAGGTAATAGGTGTAAACAGTAAACAGTATTGTTCTGTGCAGTAATAGATGTAAACAGTAAACAGTATTGTTCTGTGCAGTAACAGATGTAAACAGTAAACAGTATTGTTCTGTGCAGTAATAGATGTAAACAGTAAACAGTAGTGTTCTGTGCAGTAATAGATGTAAACAGTAAACAGTATTGTTCTGTGCAGTAACAGATGTAAACAGTAAACAGTATTGTTCTGTGCAGTAATAGATGTAAACAGTAAACAGTAGTGTTCTGTGCAGTAATAGATGTAAACAGTAAACAGTATTGTTCTGTGCAGTAACAGATGTAAACAGTAAACAGTATTGTTCTGTGCAGTAATAGATATAAACAGTAAACAGTATTGTTCTGTGCAGTAACAGATGTAAACAGTAAACAGTATTGTTCTGTGCAGTAATAGATGTAAACAGTAAACAGTAGTGTTCTGTGCAGGTAATAGATGTAAACAGTAAACAGTATTGTTCTGTGCAGTAATAGATGTAAACAGTAAACAGTATTGTTCTGTGCAGTAATAGATGTAAACAGTAAACAGTATTGTTCTGTGCAGGTAATAGATGTAAACAGTAAACAGTAGTGTTCTGTGCAGGTAATAGATGTAAACAGTAAACAGTATTGTTCTGTGCAGTAATAGATGTAAACAGTAAACAGTATTGTTCTGTGCAGTAATAGATGTAAACAGTAAACAGTAGTGTTCTGTGCAGTAATAGATGTAAACAGTAAACAGTAGTGTTCTGTGCAGTAATAGATGTAAACAGTAAACAGTATTGTTCTGTGCAGTAATAGATATAAACAGTAAACAGTATTGTTCTGTGCAGTAATAGATGTAAACAGTAAACAGTATTGTTCTGTGCAGTAATAGATGTAAACAGTAAACAGTAGTGTTCTGTGCAGTAATAGATGTAAACAGTGTTCTGTGCAGTAACAGATGTAAACAGTAGTGTTCTGTGCAGTAACAGATGTAAACAGTAAACAGTATTGTTCTGTGCAGTAATAGATGTAAACAGTAAACAGTATTGTTCTGTGCAGTAATAGATGTAAACAGTAAACAGTATTGTTCTGTGCAGTAATAGATGTAAACAGTGTTCTGTGCAGTAACAGATGTAAACAGTAAACAGTAGTGTTCTGTGCAGTAACAGATGTAAACAGTAAACAGTATTGTTCTGTGCAGTAATAGATGTAAACAGTAAACAGTATTGTTCTGTGCAGTAATAGATGTAAACAGTAAACAGTATTGTTCTGTACAGTAATAGATGTAAACAGTAAACAGTATTGTTCTGTGCAGTAATAGATGTGAACAGTAAACAGTATTGTTCTGTGCAGTAATAGATGTAAACAGTAAACAATAGTGTTCTGTGCAGTAATAGATGTAAACAGTAAACAGTATTGTTCTGTGCAGTAATAGATGTAAACAGTAAACAGTATTGTTCTGTGCAGTAATAGATGTAAACAGTAAACAGTATTGTTCTGTGCAGTAACAGATGTAAACAGTAAACAGTATTGTTCTGTGCAGTAACAGATGTAAACAGTAAACAGTATTGTTCTGTGCAGTAATAGATGTAAACAGTAAACAGTAGTGTTCTGTGCAGTAATGGATGTAAACAGTAAACAGTATTGTTCTGTGCAGTAACGGATGTAAACAGTAAACAATATTGTTCTGTGCAGTAATAGATGTAAACAGTGTTCTGTGCAGTAACAGATGTAAACAGTAAACAGTATTGTTCTGTGCAGTAATAGATGTAAACAGTAAACAGTATTGTTCTGTGCAGGTAATAGATGTAAACAGTAAACAGTATTGTTCTGTGCAGTAACAGATGTAAACAGTAAACAGTATTGTTCTGTGCAGGTAATAGATGTAAACAGTAAACAGTATTGTTCTGTGCAGTAATAGATGTAAACAGTAAACAGTATTGTTCTGTGCAGTAATAGATGTAAACAGTAAACAGTATTGTTCTGTGCAGTAACAGATGTAAACAGTAAACAGTATTGTTCTGTGCAGGTAATAGATGTAAACAGTAAACAGTATTGTTCTGTGCAGTAATAGATGTAAACAGTAAACAGTATTGTTCTGTGCAGTAATAGATGTAAACAGTAAACAGTATAGTTCTGTGCAGGTAATAGATGTAAACAGTAAACAGTATTGTTCTGTGCAGTAACAGATGTAAACAGTAAACAGTAGTGTTCTGTGCAGGTAATAGATGTAAACAGTAAACAGTATTGTTCTGTGCAGTAATAGATGTAAACAGTAAACAGTATTGTTCTGTGCAGTAATAGATGTAAACAGTAAACAGTATTGTTCTGTGTAGTAATAGATGTAAACAGTAAACAGTATTGTTCTGTGCTGTAACAGATGTAAACAGTAAACAGTATTGTTCTGTGCAGTAACAGATGTAAACACTAAACAGTATTGTTCTGTGCAGGTAATAGATGTAAACAGTAAACAGTATTGTTCTGTGCAGTAATAGATGTAAACAGTAAACAGTGTTGTTCTGTGCAGTAATAGATGTAAACAGTAAACAGTGTTGTTCTGTGCAGTAATAGATGTAAACAGTAAACAGTATTGTTCTGTGCAGTAATAGATGTAAACAGTAAACAGTATTGTTCTGTGCAGTAATAGATGTAAACAGTAAACAGTAGTGTTCTGTGCAGTAATAGATGTAAACAGTAAACAGTATTGTTCTGTGCAGTAATAGATATAAACAGTAAACAGTATTGTTCTGTGCAGGTAATAGATGTAAACAGTAAACAGTATTGTTCTGTGCAGTAATAGATGTAAACAGTAAACAGTAGTGTTCTGTGCAGTAATAGATGTAAACAGTAAACAGTATTGTTCTGTGTAGTAATAGATGTAAACAGTAAACAGTATTGTTCTGTGCAGTAATAGATGTAAACAGTAAACAGTATTGTTCTGTGCAGTAACAGATGTAAACAGTAAACAGTATTGTTCTGTGCAGTAACAGATGTAAACAGTAAACAGTATTGTTCTGTGCAGTAATAGATGTAAACAGTAAACAGTAGTGTTCTGTGCAGTAATGGATGTAAACAGTAAACAGTATTGTTCTGTGCAGTAACGGATGTAAACAGTAAACAATATTGTTCTGTGCAGTAATAGATGTAAACAGTGTTCTGTGCAGTAACAGATGTAAACAGTAAACAGTATTGTTCTGTGCAGTAATAGATGTAAACAGTAAACAGTATTGTTCTGTGCAGGTAATAGATGTAAACAGTAAACAGTATTGTTCTGTGCAGTAACAGATGTAAACAGTAAACAGTATTGTTCTGTGCAGGTAATAGATGTAAACAGTAAACAGTATTGTTCTGTGCAGTAATAGATGTAAACAGTAAACAGTATTGTTCTGTGCAGTAATAGATGTAAACAGTAAACAGTATTGTTCTGTGCAGTAATAGATGTAAACAGTAAACAGTATTGTTCTGTGCAGTAACAGATGTAAACAGTAAACAGTATTGTTCTGTGCAGGTAATAGATGTAAACAGTAAACAGTATTGTTCTGTGCAGTAATAGATGTAAACAGTAAACAGTATTGTTCTGTGCAGTAATAGATGTAAACAGTAAACAGTATTGTTCTGTGCAGTAATAGATGTAAACAGTAAACAGTAGTGTTCTGTGCAGTAATAGATGTAAACGGTAAACAGTATTGTTCTGTGCAGTAATAGATATAAACAGTAAACAGTATTGTTCTGTGCAGGTAATAGATGTAAACAGTAAACAGTATTGTTCTGTGCAGTAATAGATGTAAACAGTAAACAGTAGTGTTCTGTGCAGTAATAGATGTAAACAGTAAACAGTATTGTTCTGTGTAGTAATAGATATAAACAGTAAACAGTATTGTTCTGTGCAGTAATAGATGTAAACAGTAAACAGTATTGTTCTGTGCAGTAATAAATGTAAACAGTAAACAGTATTGTTCTGTGCAGTAACAGATGTAAACAGTAAACAGTATTGTTCTGTGCAGGTAATAGATGTAAACAGTAAACAGTATTGTTCTGTGCAGTAATAGATGTAAACAGTAAACAGTATTGTTCTGTGCAGTAATAGATGTAAACAGTAAACAGTATTGTTCTGTGCAGGTAATAGATGTAAACAGTAAACAGTATTGTTCTGTGCAGTAATAGATGTAAACAGTAAACAGTAGTGTTCTGTGCAGTAATAGATGTAAACAGTGTTCTGTGCAGTAACAGATGTAAACAGTAAACAGTAGTGTTCTGTGCAGTAACAGATGTAAACAGTAAACAGTATTGTTCTGTGCAGTAATAGATGTAAACAGTAAACAGTATTGTTCTGTGCAGTAATAGATGTAAACAGTAAACAGTATTGTTCTGTGCAGTAATAGATGTAAACAGTAAACAGTAGTGTTCTGTGCAGTAATAGGTGTAAACAGTAAACAGTATTGTTCTGTGCAGTAACAGATGTAAACAGTAAACAGTATTGTTCTGTGCAGTAATAGATGTAAACAGTAAACAGTAGTGTTCTGTGCAGTAATGGATGTAAACAGTAAACAGTATTGTTCTGTGCAGTAACGGATGTAAACAGTAAACAATATTGTTCTGTGCAGTAATAGATGTAAACAGTGTTCTGTGCAGTAACAGATGTAAACAGTAAACAGTATTGTTCTGTGCAGTAATAGATGTAAACAGTAAACAGTATTGTTCTGTGCAGGTAATAGATGTAAACAGTAAACAGTATTGTTCTGTGCAGTAACAGATGTAAACAGTAAACAGTATTGTTCTGTGCAGGTAATAGATGTAAACAGTAAACAGTATTGTTCTGTGCAGTAATAGATGTAAACAGTAAACAGTATTGTTCTGTGCAGTAATAGATGTAAACAGTAAACAGTATTGTTCTGTGCAGTAATAGATGTAAACAGTAAACAGTATTGTTCTGTGCAGTAACAGATGTAAACAGTAAACAGTATTGTTCTGTGCAGTAATAGATGTAAACAGTAAACAGTATTGTTCTGTGCAGGTAATAGATGTAAACAGTAAACAGTATTGTTCTGTGCAGTAATAGATGTAAACAGTAAACAGTATTGTTCTGTGCAGTAACAGATGTAAACAGTAAACAGTAGTGTTCTGTGCAGGTAACAGATGTAAACAGTAAACAGTAGTGTTCTGTGCAGTAATAGATGTAAACAGTAAACAGTATTGTTCTGTGCAGTAATAGATGTAAACAGTAAACAGTATTGTTCTGTGCAGTAACAGATGTAAACAGTAAACAGTATTGTTCTGTGCAGGTAATAGATGTAAACAGTAAACAGTAGTGTTCTGTGCAGTAACAGATGTAAACAGTAAACAGTATAGTTCTGTGCAGGTAATAGGTGTAAACAGTAAACAGTATAGTTCTGTGCAGGTAATAGGTGTAAACAGTAAACAGTATTGTTCTGTGCAGTAATAGATGTAAACAGTAAACAGTATTGTTCTGTGCAGGTAATAGATGTAAACAGTAAACAGTATTGTTCTGTGCAGTAACAGATGTAAACAGTAAACAGTATTGTTCTGTGCAGTAATAGGTGTAAACAGTAAACAGTATTGTTCTGTGCAGTAACAGATGTAAACAGTAAACAGTAGTGTTCTGTGCAGTAACAGATGTAAACAGTAAACAGTATTGTTCTGTGCAGTAATAGATGTAAACAGTAAACAGTATTGTTCTGTGCAGTAATAGATGTAAACAGTAAACAGTAGTGTTCTGTGCAGTAATGGATGTAAACAGTAAACAGTAGTGTTCTGTGCAGTAACAGATGTAAACAGTAAACAGTATTGTTCTGTGCAGTAATAGATGTAAACAGTAAACAGTATTGTTCTGTGCAGTAATAGATGTAAACAGTAAACAGTAGTGTTCTGTGCAGTAATGGATGTAAACAGTAAACAGTAGTGTTCTGTGCAGTAACAGATGTAAACAGTAAACAATATTGTTCTGTGCAGTAATAGATGTAAACAGTGTTCTGTGCAGTAACAGATGTAAACAGTAAACAGTATTGTTCTGTGCAGTAATAGATGTAAACAGTAAACAGTATTGTTCTGTGCAGGTAATAGATGTAAACAGTAAACAGTATTGTTCTGTGCAGTAATAGATGTAAACAGTAAACAGTATTGTTCTGTGCAGTAACAGATGTAAACAGTAAACAGTATTGTTCTGTGCAGGTAATAGATGTAAACAGTAAACAGTATTGTTCTGTGCAGTAATAGATGTAAACAGTAAACAGTATTGTTCTGTGCAGTAACAGATGTAAACAGTAAACAGTATTGTTCTGTGCAGTAATAGATGTAAACAGTAAACAGTATTGTTCTGTGCAGTAATAGATGTAAACAGTAAACAGTGCTCTGTGCAGTAATAGATGTAAACAGTGTTCTGTGCAGTAACAGATGTAAACAGTAAACAGTATTGTTCTGTGCAGTAATAGATGTAAACAGTAAACAGTATTGTTCTGTGTAGTAATAGATGTAAACAGTAAACAGTATTGTTCTGTGCAGTAACAGATGTAAACAGTAAACAGTATTGTTCTGTGCAGTAACAGATGTAAACAGTAAACAGTATTGTTCTGTGCAGTAATAGATGTAAACAGTAAACAGTATTGTTCTGTGCAGTAACAGATGTAAACAGTAAACAGTATTGTTCTGTGCAGTAATAGATGTAAACAGTAAACAGTATTGTTCTGTGCAGTAATAGATGTAAACAGTAAACAGTATTGTTCTGTGTAGTAATAGATGTAAACAGTAAACAGTATTGTTCTGTGCAGTAACAGATGTAAACAGTAAACAGTAGTGTTCTGAGCAGTAACAGATGTAAACAGTAAACAGTATTGTTCTGTGCAGGTAATAGATGTAAACAGTAAACAGTAGTGTTCTGTGCAGTAACAGATGTAAACAGTAAACAGTATAGTTCTGTGCAGGTAATAGGTGTAAACAGTAAACAGTAGTGTTCTGTGCAGTAATAGATGTAAACAGTAAACAGTGTTCTGTGCAGTAATAGATGTAAACAGTGTTCTGTGCAGTAACAGATGTAAACAGTAAACAGTATTGTTCTGTGCAGGTAATAGATGTAAACAGTAAACAGTATTGTTCTGTGCAGTAATAGATGTAAACAGTAAACAGTATTGTTCTGTGCAGTAATAGATGTAAACAGTAAACAGTAGTGTTCTGTGCAGTAATAGATGTAAACAGTAAACAGTAGTGTTCTGTGCAGGTAATAGATGTAAACAGTGTTCTGTGCAGTAACAGATGTAAACAGTAAACAGTATTGTTCTGTGCAGGTAATAGATGTAAACAGTAAACAGTATTGTTCTGTGCAGTAATAGATGTAAACAGTAAACAGTAGTGTTCTGTGCAGTAATAGATGTAAACAGTGTTCTGTGCAGTAACAGATGTAAACAGTAAACAGTATTGTTCTGTGCAGGTAATAGATGTAAACAGTAAACAGTATTGTTCTGTGCAGTAATAGATGTAAACAGTAAACAGTATTGTTCTGTGCAGGTAATAGATGTAAACAGTAAACAGTATTGTTCTGTGCAGTAATAGATGTAAACAGTAAACAGTAGTGTTCTGTGCAGGTAATAGATGTAAACAGTAAACAGTATTGTTCTGTGCAGTAACAGATGTAAACAGTAAACAGTATTGTTCTGTGCAGGTAATAGATGTAAACAGTAAACAGTATTGTTCTGTGCAGTAACAGATGTAAACAGTATACAGTATAGTTCTGTGCAGGTAATAGGTGTAAACAGTAAACAGTATTGTTCTGTGCAGTAATAGATGTAAACAGTAAACAGTAGTGTTCTGTGCAGGTAATAGATGTAAACAGTAAACAGTCGTGTTCAGTGCAGTAATAGATGTAAACAGTAAACAGTATTGTTCTGTGCAGTAATAGATGTAAACAGTAAACAGTATTGTTCTGTGCAGTAACAGATGTAAACAGTAAACAGTATTGTTCTGTGCAGTAATGGATGTAAACAGTAAACAGTATTGTTCTGTGCAGTAATAGATGTAAACAGTAAACAGTATTGTTCTGTGCAGTAACAGATGTAAACAGTAAACAGTATTGTTCTGTGCAGTAATAGATGTAAACAGTGTTCTGTGCAGTAACAGATGTAAACAGTAAACAGTATTGTTCTGTGCAGTAATAGATGTAAACAGTAAACAGTATTGTTCTGTGCAGTAATAGATGTAAACAGTAAACAGTATTGTTCTGTGCAGTAATAGATGTAAACAGTAAACAGTATTGTTCTGTGCAGTAATAGATGTAAACAGTATACAGTAGTGTTCTGTGCAGTAATAGATGTAAACAGTAAACAGTATTGTTCTGTGCAGTAACAGATGTAAACAGTAAACAGTATTGTTCTGTGCAGTAATAGATGTAAACAGTAAACAGTAGTGTTCTGTGCAGTAACAGATGTAAACAGTATACAGTAGTGTTCTGTGCAGTAATAGATGTAAACAGTAAACAGTATTGTTCTGTGCAGTAATAGATGTAAACAGTAAACAGTATTGTTCTGTGCAGTAATAGATGTAAACAGTAAACAGTATTGTTCTGTGCAGTAATAGATGTAAACAGTAAACAGTATTGTTCTGTGCAGTAACAGATGTAAACAGTAAACAGTATTGTTCTGTGCAGTAACAGATGTAAACAGTAAACAGTATTGTTCTGTGCAGTAACAGATGTAAACAGTAAACAGTATTGTTCTGTGCAGGTAATAGATGTAAACAGTAAACAGTATTGTTCTGTGCAGTAACAGATGTAAACAGTAAACAGTGTTGTTCTGTGCAGGTAATAGATGTAAACAGTAAACAGTATTGTTCTGTGCAGTAATAGATGTAAACAGTAAACAGTGTTGTTCTGTGCAGGTAATAGATGTAAACAGTAAACAGTATTGTTCTGTGCAGTAACAGATGTAAACAGTAAACAGTATTGTTCTGTGCAGGTAATAGATGTAAACAGTAAACAGTATTGTTCTGTGCAGTAATAGATGTAAACAGTAAACAGTATTGTTCTGTGCAGGTAATAGATGTAAACAGTAAACAGTAGTGTTCTGTGCAGTAATAGATGTAAACAGTAAACAGTAGTGTTCTGTGCAGTAATAGATGTAAACAGTAAACAGTATTGTTCTGTGCAGTAATAGATGTAAACAGTAAACAGTATTGTTCTGTGCAGTAATAGATGTAAACAGTAAACAGTATTGTTCTGTGCAGTAATAGATGTAAACAGTAAACAGTATTGTTCTGTGCAGTAATAGATGTAAACAGTAAACAGTATTGTTCTGTGCAGTAATAGATGTAAACAGTAAACAGTAGTGTTCTGTGCAGGTAATAGATGTAAACAGTAAACAGTATTGTTCTGTGCAGTAATAGATGTAAACAGTAAACAGTAGTGTTCTGTGCAGGTAATAGATGTAAACAGTAAACAGTATTGTTCTGTGCAGTAATAGATGTAAACAGTATTGTTCTGTGCAGTAATAGATGTAAACAGTAAACAGTATTGTTCTGTGCAGTAATAGATGTAAAACAGTAAACAGTATTGTTCTGTGCAGTAATAGATGTAAACAGTAAACAGTATTGTTCTGTGCAGTAACAGATGTAAACAGTAAACAGTATTGTTCTGTGCAGTAATAGATGTAAACAGTAAACAGTAGTGTTCTGTGCAGTAATAGGTGTAAACAGTAAACAGTATTGTTCTGTGCAGTAATAGATGTAAACAGTAAACAGTAGTGTTCTGTGCAGTAACAGATGTAAACAGTAAACAGTATTGTTCTGTGCAGTAATAGATGTAAACAGTAAACAGTATTGTTCTGTGCAGTAATAGGTGTAAACAGTAAACAGTATTGTTCTGTGCAGTAATAGATGTAAACAGTAAACAGTATTGTTCTGTGCAGTAATAGATGTAAACAGTAAACAGTATTGTTCTGTGCAGTAACAGATGTAAACAGTAAACAGTATTGTTCTGTGCAGTAACAGATGTAAACAGTAAACAGTATTGTTCTGTGCAGTAATAGATGTAAACAGTAAACAGTATTGTTCTGTGCAGTAATAGATGTAAACAGTAAACAGTAGTGTTCTGTGCAGGTAATAGATGTAAACAGTAAACAGTATTGTTCTGTGCAGTAATAGATGTAAACAGTAAACAGTATTGTTCTGTGCAGTAATAGATGTAAACAGTAAACAGTATTGTTCTGTGCAGGTAATAGATGTAAACAGTAAACAGTATTGTTTTGTGCAGTAATAGATGTAAACAGTAAACAGTAGTGTTCTGTGCAGTAATAGATGTAAACAGTAAACAGTGTTGTTCTGTGCAGTAATAGATGTAAACAGTAAACAGTATTGTTCTGTGCAGTAATAGATGTAAACAGTAAACAGTATTGTTCTGTGCAGTAATAGATGTAAACAGTAAACAGTATTGTTCTGTGCAGTAACAGATGTAAACAGTAAACAGTATTGTTCTGTGCAGTAATAGATGTAAACAGTAAACAGTAGTGTTCTGTGCAGTAACAGATGTAAACAGTAAACAGTATTGTTCTGTGCAGGTAATAGATGTAAACAGTAAACAGTATTGTTCTGTGCAGTAATAGATGTAAACAGTAAACAGTATTGTTCTGTGCAGTAACAGATGTAAACAGTAAACAGTATTGTTCTGTGCAGTAATGGATGTAAACAGTAAACAGTATTGTTCTGTGCAGTAATAGATGTAAACAGTAAACAATATTGTTCTGTGCAGGTAATAGATGTAAACAGTAAACAGTATTGTTCTGTGCAGTAACAGATGTAAACAGTAAACAGTATTGTTCTGTGCAGTAATAGATGTAAACAGTAAACAGTAGTGTTCTGTGCAGTAATAGATGTAAACAGTAAACAGTATTGTTCTGTGCAGTAATAGATGTAAACAGTAAACAGTATTGTTCTGTGCAGTAATAGATGTAAACAGTAAACAGTAGTTTTCTGTGCAGTAATAGATGTAAACAGTAAACAGTATTGTTCTGTGCAGTAATAGATGTAAACAGTAAACAGTAGTGTTCTGTGCAGTAATAGATGTAAACAGTAAACAGTATTGTTCTGTGCAGTAACAGATGTAAACAGTAAATAGTATTGTTCTGTGCAGTAATAGATGTAAACAGTAAACAGTATTGTTCTGTGCAGTAATAGATGTAAACAGTAAACAGTATTGTTCTGTGCAGGTAATAGATGTAAACAGTAAACAGTATTGTTCTGTGCAGTAATAGATGTAAACAGTAAACAGTATTGTTCTGTGCAGTAATAGATGTAAACAGTAAACAATATTGTTCTGTGCAGTAACAGATGTAAACAGTAAACAGTATTGTTCTGTGCAGTAATAGATGTAAACAGTAAACAGTAGTGTTCTGTGCAGTAATAGATGTAAACAGTAAACAGTATTGTTCTGTGCAGTAATAGATGTAAACAGTAAACAGTATTGTTCTGTGCAGGTAATAGATGTAAACAGTAAACAGTATTGTTCTGTGCAGTAATAGATGTAAACAGTAAACAGTATTGTTCTGTGCAGTAACAGATGTAAACAGTAAACAGTATTGTTCTGTGCAGTAATAGATGTAAACAGTAAACAGTATTGTTCTGTGCAGTAATAGATGTAAACAGTAAACAGTATTGTTCTGTGCAGTAATAGATGTAAACAGTAAACAGTATTGTTCTGTGCAGGTAATAGATGTAAACAGTAAACAGTATTGTTCTGTGCAGTAACAGATGTAAACAGTAAACAGTATTGTTCTGTGCAGTAATAGATGTAAACAGTAAACAGTATTGTTCTGTGCAGGTAATAGATGTAAACAGTAAACAGTATTGTTCTGTGCAGTAATAGATGTAAACAGTAAACAGTAGTGTTCTGTGCAGTAATAGATGTAAACAGTAAACAGTGTTGTTCTGTGCAGGTAATAGATGTAAACAGTAAACAGTATTGTTCTGTGCAGTAATAGATGTAAACAGTAAACAGTGTTCTGTGCAGTAACAGATGTAAACAGTAAACAGTAGTGTTCTGTGCAGTAATAGATGTAAACAGTAAACAGTATTGTTCTGTGCAGTAATAGATGTAAACAGTAAACAGTATTGTTCTGTGCAGTAACAGATGTAAACAGTAAACAGTATTGTTCTGTGCAGTAACAGATGTAAACAGTAAACAGTATTGTTCTGTGCAGGTAATAGATGTAAACAGTAAACAGTATTGTTCTGTGCAGTAATAGATGTAAACAGTAAACAGTATTGTTCTGTGCAGTAACAGATGTAAACAGTAAACAGTATTGTTCTGTGCAGGTAATAGATGTAAACAGTAAACAGTATTGTTCTGTGCAGTAATAGATGTAAACAGTAAACAGTATTGTTCTGTGCAGTAACAGATGTAAACAGTAAACAGTATTGTTCTGTGCAGTAATGGATGTAAACAGTAAACAGTATTGTTCTGTGCAGTAATAGATGTAAACAGTAAACAGTATTGTTCTGTGCAGTAACAGATGTAAACAGTAAACAGTATTGTTCTGTGCAGTAATAGATGTAAACAGTGTTCTGTGCAGTAACAGATGTAAACAGTAAACAGTATTGTTCTGTGCAGTAATAGATGTAAACAGTAAACAGTATTGTTCTGTGCAGTAATAGATGTAAACAGTAAACAGTATTGTTCTGTGCAGTAATAGATGTAAACAGTAAACAGTAGTGTTCTGTGCAGTAATAGATGTAAACAGTAAACAGTATTGTTCTGTGCAGTAACAGATGTAAACAGTAAACAGTATTGTTCTGTGCAGTAACAGATGTAAACAGTAAACAGTATTGTTCTGTGCAGGTAATAGATGTAAACAGTAAACAGTATTGTTCTGTGCAGTAACAGATGTAAACAGTAAACAGTAGTGTTCTGTGCAGTAACAGATGTAAACAGTAAACAGTATTGTTCTGTGCAGTAATAGATGTAAACAGTAAACAGTGTTGTTCTGTGCAGGTAATAGATGTAAACAGTAAACAGTATTGTTCTGTGCAGTAACAGATGTAAACAGTAAACAGTATTGTTCTGTGCAGTAATAGATGTAAACAGTAAACAGTATTGTTCTGTGCAGGTAATAGATGTAAACAGTAAACAGTATTGTTCTGTGCAGTAATAGATGTAAACAGTAAACAGTAGTGTTCTGTGCAGTAATAGATGTAAACAGTAAACAGTGTTGTTCTGTGCAGGTAATAGATGTAAACAGTAAACAGTATTGTTCTGTGCAGTAATAGATGTAAACAGTAAACAGTATTGTTCTGTGCAGTAACAGATGTAAACAGTAAACAGTATTGTTCTGTGCAGTAATAGATGTAAACAGTAAACAGTATTGTTCTGTGCACTAATAGATGTAAACAGTAAACAGTATTGTTCTGTGCAGTAATAGATGTAAACAGTAAACAGTATTGTTCTGTGCAGTAACAGATGTAAACAGTAAACAGTATTGTTCTGTGCAGGTAATAGATGTAAACAGTAAACAGTAGTGTTCTGTGCAGTAATAGATGTAAACAGTAAACAGTAGTGTTCTGTGCAGTAACAGATGTAAACAGTAAACAGTATTGTTCTGTGCAGTAACAGATGTAAACAGTAAACAGTATTGTTCTGTGCAGTAATAGATGTAAACAGTAAACAGTATTGTTCTGTGCAGTAATAGATGTAAACAGTAAACAGTATTGTTCTGTGCAGTAATAGATGTAAACAGTAAACAGTATTGTTCTGTGCAGTAATAGATGTAAACAGTAAACAGTAGTGTTCTGTGCAGTAATAGATGTAAACAGTAAACAGTATTGTTCTGTGCAGTAACAGATGTAAACAGTAAACAGTATTGTTCTGTGCAGTAATAGATGTAAACAGTAAACAGTATTGTTCTGTGCAGTAATAGATGTAAACAGTAAACAGTATTGTTCTGTGCAGGTAATAGATGTAAACAGTAAACAGTATTGTTCTGTGCAGTAACAGATGTAAACAGTAAACAGTATTGTTCTGTGCAGTAATAGATGTAAACAGTAAACAGTAGTGTTCTGTGCAGTAATAGATGTAAACAGTAAACAGTATTGTTCTGTGCAGTAATAGATGTAAACAGTAAACAGTATTGTTCTGTGCAGTAACAGATGTAAACAGTAAACAGTATTGTTCTGTGGAGTAATAGATGTAAACAGTAAACAGTATTGTTCTGTGCAGTAATAGATGTAAACAGTAAACAGTATTGTTCTGTGCAGTAATAGATGTAAACAGTAAACAGTATTGTTCTGTGCAGTAATAGATGTAAACAGTGTTCTGTGCAGTAACAGATGTAAACAGTAAACAGTATTGTTCTGTGCAGTAATAGATGTAAACAGTAAACAGTATTGTTCTGTGCAGTAATAGATGTAAACAGTAAACAGTAGTGTTCTGTGCAGTAATAGATGTAAACAGTAAACAGTAGTGTTCTGTGCAGTAATAGATGTAAACAGTAAACAGTATTGTTCTGTGCAGTAATAGATGTAAACAGTAAACAGTAGTGTTCTGTGCAGTAATAGATGTAAACAGTAAACAATAGTGTTCTGTGCAGTAATAGATGTAAACAGTAAACAGTATTGTTCTGTGCAGTAATAGATGTAAACAGTAAACAGTATTGTTCTGTGCAGTAATAGATGTAAACAGTAAACAGTAGTGTTCTGTGCAGTAATAGATGTAAACAGTAAACAGTAGTGTTCTGTGCAGTAATAGATGTAAAACAGTAAACAGTATTGTTCTGTGCAGTAATAGATGTAAACAGTAAACAGTATTGTTCTGTGCAGTAATAGATGTAAACAGTAAACAGTATTGTTCTGTGCAGTAATAGATGTAAACAGTAAACAGTAGTGTTCTGTGCAGTAATAGATGTAAACAATAAACAGTAGTGTTCTGTGCAGTAACAGATGTAAACAGTAAACAGTGTTCTGTGCAGTAATAGATGTAAACAGTAAACAGTATTGTTCTGTGCAGTAATAGATGTAAACAGTAAACAGTATTGTTCTGTGCAGTAATAGATGTAAACAGTAAACAGTATTGTTCTGTGCAGTAATAGATGTAAACAGTAAACAGTATTGTTCTGTGCAGTAATAGATCCATCCATCCATCCATCCATCCATCCATCATCTTCCGCTTCTCCGGGGTTCGGGTCGCGGGGGCAGCATCCTGAGCAATGAAGCCCAGACCTCCCTATCCCCAGCCACTTCCACTAGCTCCCTGGGAGGGATTCCGAGGCGCTCCCAGGCCAGCTGGGCGATATAGTCACGCCAGCGTGTCCTGGGTCTTCCCCGGGGTCTCCTCCCCGGTGGACTTGCCTGTGACACCTCCCAAGGGAGGCGTCCAGGAGGCATCCTAACAAGATGCCCGAACCACCTCAACTGGCTCCTCTCGACGTGAAGAAGCAGCGGCTCTACTCCGAGTCCCTCTCGGATGACCGAACTTCTCACCCTATCTCTAAGGGAGAGTCCAGCCACCCTGCGGAGGAAACTCATTTCAGCCGCTTGTATTCGCGATCTCGTTCTTTCGGTCATTACCCAAAGCTCATGACCATAGGTGAGGGTGGGAACATAGATCGACCAGTAAATCGAGAGCCTTGCCTTATGGCTCAGCTCTTTCTTTACCACAACAGACCGGTAAAGAGCCCGCATCACTGCTGACCCAGCACCAATCCGCCTGTCAATCTCCCGCTCCCTTGTACCATCACTCGTGAACAAGACCCCGAGATACTTAAACTCCTCCACTTGAGGCAAGAGCTCATCCCCGACCCAGAGAGGGCTCTCCACCCTTTCCCGCGTGAGAACCATGGCCTCGGATTTGGAGGTACTGATCCTCATCCCGGCCGCTTCACACTCGGCTGCAAACCGATCCAGTGAAAGCTGAAGTTCACGGCCTGATGTCCCCAATAGGACCACATCATCTGCGAACAGCAGCGATGTGACCCTGAGGTCACCAAACCGGACACCCTCCATCCCCTGACTGCGCCTAGAAATTCTATCCATAAAAATTATGAATAGAATCGGTGACAAAGGGCAGCCCTGACGGAGTCCAACTCTCACTGGGAAAAAGTCTGACTTACTGCCGGCCATGCGAACCAAGCTCCTGCTTTGTTTGTACAGGGCCTGAATGGCTCGTAGCAAAGAGCCATGTACCCCGTACTCCCGAAGCACCTCCCACAGAATACCCCGGGGAACACAGTCGAATGCCTTCTCCAAATCCACAAAGCACATGTGGACTGGTTGGGCAAACTCCCATGAACCCTCGAGAATCCTGGAGAGGGTAAAGAGTTGGTCCAGTGTTCCACGACCAGGGCGGAACCCGCACTGCTCCTCCTGGATCCGAGGTTCGACTATAAGCCGGACTCTCTTCTCCAGTACCCTTGCATAGACCTTACCAGGGAGGCTGAGGAGTGTGATTCCCCTGTAGTTGGAACACACCCTCCGGTCCCCCTTTTTAAAAAGAGGCACCACCACCCCAGTCTGCCAATCAAGTGGCACCACCCCCGATGTCCACGCAATGTTGAAAAGGCGTGTCAGCCAAGACAGCCCCACAACATCCAGAGCCTTGAGGAACTCGGGACGGATCTCATCCACCCCTGCAGCCCTGCCGCCAAGGAGCTTTTTAACTACCTTAGCGACTTCGGCCTCAGTAATGGACAAGCCTATTCCTGTGTCCCCAGACTCTGCCTCCTCACTGGAGAACGTGTCGGTGGGATTGAGAAGGTCCTCAAAGTATTCCTTCCACCGCCCAATGACGTCTTCAGTCGAAGTCAGCAGCACACCATCTCCACTATATACAGTGCTAGTGGCACACTGCTTTCCCCTTCTGAGTCGCCTGACGGTTTGCCAGAATCTTTTCGGAGCCGACTTAAAGTCACTTTCCAAGGCCTCACCGAACTCTTCCCACACCCGGGTTTTTGCCTTGGCAACGACTGAAGCCGCAGATCGCTTGGCCTGTCGATACCTGTCAGCTGCCTCTGGTGTCCTACAGGCCAACCATGTCCGGTAGGACTCCTTCTTCAGCTTGACGGCATCTCTCACCTGGGGTGTCCACCACCGGGTTCGAGGATTACCGCCCCGACAGGCACCAACTACCTTGCGACCACAGCTACAGTCAGCCGCTTCAACAATGGAGGAGCGGAACATGGCCCATTCTGAGTCAATGTCCCCCACCTCCCCCGATATCTGGTCAAAGTTCTGACGGAGGTGTGAGTTGAAGATCAATCTGACAGGTTCTTCTGCCAGACGTTCCCAGCAAACCCTCACTATACGTTTGGGTTTGCCTGGTCTGACTGGCATCTTCCCCCACCACCTGATCCAACTCACCACCAGGTGGTGATCAGTTGACAGCTCAGCTCCTCTCTTTACCCGAGTGTCCAGTACACATGGCCGCAAGTCCGCTGACACGACTACAAAGTCAATCATTGAACTGCGGCCTAGGGTGTCCTGGTGCCATGTGCACTTATGGACATCCTTGTGTTCAAACATGGTGTTCGTTATGGACAAACTGTGGTTTGCACAGAAGTCCAAAAACTGAACACCACTCGGGTTCAGATCAGAGAGGCCATTCCTCCCAATCACACCCCTCCAGGTCTTACTGTCATTGCCCACGTGAGCGTTGAAGTCCCCCAGTAGGACAATCGAGTCTCCAGGAGGAGCACTTTCAAGCACCCCTTCCAAGGACTCTATGAAGGCTGGGTATTCTGAACTGCTGTTCGGTGCATAAGCGCAGACAACAGTCAGGACCCGTTCCCCAACCCGAAGGCGTAGGGAAGCTACCCTCTCGTCCACCGGGGAAAACCCCAACATACAGGCGCCGAGTCGAGGGGCTATGATAAAGCCCACACCTGCCCGCCGCCTCTCACCATGGGCAACTCCAGAAAAGAAAAAAGTCCAGCCCCTCTCTAGGAGATTGGACCCAGAGCCCAAGCTGTGTGTTGAGGTGAGCCCGACTATATCTAGCCGGTATCTCTCGACCTCGCGCACCAACTCAGGCTCCTTCCCCGCCAGTGAGGTAACGTTCCAAGTTCCAAAAGCCAGTTTCAGCAACCGAGGATCAGAACGCCAAGGCCCACGCCTTCGGACACTGCCCGATCCACAATGCACCGCACCCCTACTACTGCCCCTCCCATCGGTGGTGGGTCGATGGGAGGGGGGACTCATGTAGCTCCTTCGGGCTGGGCCCGGCCGGGCACCATGAGTGAATGCCCGGCCACCAGACGCTCGCTGGCGAGCCCCTCCCCCAGGCCTGGCTCCAGGGTGGGGCCCCGGTAACCCTGATCCGGGCAGGGTACACGAGTCCTGCTTTGTTGTCCTCATAGGGGTGGTTATGGATCACACTTTGTCTGGCCTGTCACCTAGGACCAGTTTGCCATGGGAGACCCTACCAGGAGCTTTTGCTCCAGACAACATAGCTCCTAGGGTCCTTCAAGCACACAAACCTCTCCACCACGATAAGGTGGTGATCCATGGAGAGGGCAGTAATAGATGTAAACAGTAAACAGTATTGTTCTGTGCAGTAATAGATGTAAACAGTAAACAATATTGTTCTGTGCAGTAATAGATGTAAACAGTAAACAGTGTTCTGTGCAGTAACAGATGTAAACAGTAAACAGTGTTCTGTGCAGTAATAGATGTAAACAGTAAACAGTATTGTTCTGTGCAGTAACAGATGTAAACAGTATGGTTCTAACAGCAGCAGTATAGTGTAGGTAAGGTGCAGTTATTGAGTGTAAGGTTGAACCAGTTCAGAATGGGAGGGGGAAGAGGTAGTAAGTGAGGTGTTCACCAGCCTGATGGCCTGTGAATAGAAACGGTTGGTCAGTTTACTCATAGGTTATAGAACTGTGTAATAAAACCTTGGGCCCGCCAGCCAGCTAAGTAAGAGGGCCAGTGTCTAGCACAGTTAGACTAAACTTGGCAATTTACAGATGAGTTGAATCAGGTGTTTGAGCAGCTGAATCACCAGATTTTGCTGGATGCTGGCCCTCCAGGACCAGAGTTGTGCACCCCTGATGTTAGGGGTTAAAGTAACAAGCCTAAGATGGTATCAAGGGCAAGGGCAAGCTGATGAGGTCAAGTTAAAAACAGTGCTGAAATGGAGGGTATGGAGCATGTTTTAAAAGATCCCACTGTTAGCACAATTGCCAACTTTACTAGTGTTAATATTGTGACATTCAAATAAAACTATGACTAAAAACATGTAAATGCTTCATATCGCTGAAAATATTCTCATTATTGTTCACTCAAAGGTTCAATCAGAGTGTGTATTTGGAAGCAGCATGTATAATACTTTTATATAAGTATTATATATATATATATATATATATATATATATATATATATATTTTTTTTTTTTTTTTTTTTTTTTTTTTTTTTTTTTTTTTGCAAAATGTGACATCAGAATATGCATGTTTTGTAAATATACTATATATTTGTGCTGAGGAAATATGATGGAAAATATGGGAAGACAGAGCTATTGCCCATGAAAAGTTCAATAAAGGTTCACCTCTGGAAATTCAAGCATTCAAGGATTCAAGGAGATTTTATTGTCATTCGCATCACATGGTACATGAGGTGGAACGAAATTAAGATCTCATGGTCCAGTTTACACCCAAGAGCTGTTATTAAAATAGATAAATAAATAGAAAGTACACAAGAGAGGGAGAGTAGGAGAGTAGGCAGTTAGCAGCAATATGAAGTCCAGAGTGCAAGTTTGCTATAGCAGCATGATATTGACTTAGAGCAGTAGATAAAGTGTCTAGATAAAGTGTCTCAGTGCGGTTTAAAGTGACAGTGCTGTTTAAAATACAGGGCTGTCTCCAAAAGTACAAAGAGAGAGCAATGGGCCTGGGTAAACATAGAACCCTGAAAACACAGATCAGCTGTCTAGAAATTTCAACGTGAAAAGAAGGGCCTCGGGATCGTAGGGATGACTCCATGCTCGTGCTTTAGCAGTCGTTGGATTTTAGCAGTCATTGTAACACTGAGTGGTTCGTTGTCTTGGGGAATTATAGATGTGCAAATATCAAAAGCTGTGCAAGAGAGAGAGAGAGAGGGAGAGAGGGAAAGGGAGAGGGAGAGAGAGAGAGAGGGAAAGGGAGAGGGAAAGAGAGAGGGAGAGAGAGAGAGAGAGAGAGAGAGAGAGAGAGGGGGAGAGAGAGAGAGAGAGAGAGAGAGGGAAAGAGAGAGGGAGAGAGAGAGGGAGAGAGAGAGAGAGAGAGAGAGAGAGAGGGAGGGAGAGGGAGAGAGAGAGGGAGAGAGAGAGAGAGGGAGAGGGAGAGAGAGAGAGAGAGGGAGAGAGAGAGAGAGAGAGGGATTGAGAGAGGGAGAGACAGAGAGAGAGAGAGAGAGAGAGAGAGAGAGAGAGAGAGAGAGAGAGAGAGAGAGAGGGAGAGAGAGGGAGAGAGGGAGAGATGGGGGTAGGGCCCTGAGTAGCTGACTTGATTCTTGATCCTTCCTGCATGACCCCACTTCCTGCCGAACACATGTGCTTATGGCTCCAGGAAGTAGTGGCTGATGGGAAAATGGCATGGCTGGCCATGGCTAGGCACGCTGTCTGTGAAATCTCTTTCAAGATGGCTTTCAAGCCCACGTCTCCGAGCGGCAGGATGTGGTCTCTTTCAAATCCAAGCAATTAGTATCAGACCCAGCCAGCTGATTCTGCAGATCATGCTCCGTTTTACAAGGAGGCTGGTGTGGATTAGTTTTGCTGTTCGGCCCAGCAGCAACTAATCAATCCCAGAGAGTTTATCTCAGAAACTCATCACAGCACTCGAAGAAAAGTCTGACTGTGGTGACTCCAGCAGTGTAAGGCCCTCTTTGTAGCTCTCTATAACCCTTTAGCACACATGGAGGCTGTTAACATGTTTCTCGGCTGTTTTGGCTGTTTACAGCTTGTGGCCGTAGCTATCCTTACAAATTGTCTTGCATGTCAGCCTCAATCCGGTTCACTGATGCTGTAACGAAGGTAATTCCGAAATCAGTTTGAGCGTTGTTTTCCCCTGTGCCCTATGCAGGGTTTTTCTCTCAGTTCTTTGCTGGTTTACACCCTGCAGTTCTGTGGCCGTGCTATAAGGGAATCTGCAGAGGCTAGGGGCCTTCGTCCCAATGAAAGCGTTCATTATGAGTGTCTTAAACCCCAAACCATAGGTCTGCACCATGCTATTTTAATAATTCTAGACTTATTTTCCTATGAACCTATATTCAGGGTGTTTCCTTGTCTCTCCTGCTTTTTCAGCTGAGCTCTATAAACCGTGCGCTCTTATTGGAGATCCCTACCGGTCTGTACTTCTGTACTGTCTGCGCAGTAGCAGAGTTCTGTCTGTCAGGCGAAGGAAACGAGATTCTTTCAGACCGAACTCTTAGGTTGGATAGCTGGAGTCCCTGTATAACAAGCATATTTATGAGTGCCTTTAGCTTCTTGACTGTGTTATTGTTATAAACATGATATAAAGGGACCCAACTAGAAAAAAAATTCCAGTGATTTTTGTAACATCAGTTTAACTAACCGAATTCACATTACCGCAACACAGTGATCCAGTCGGATTTGAGTATGCAGACATCGCCAGCCTAATCTGCATGGGTTGCCATGGTAACGACGTAGGCGCCAGTAACTATGTAGCTACAGTGGTGATGCAGATTTCCAAAGCAGATGCAGGAGGTGCAGCATCTCGACCTCCAAACTCGTAAACATTCTCTTGCATATCGCTGTTGTTGGAAGAAAACCTTTTATCTCCATTTTTGTCATTTTTCAGTTTTTGACATAATCTGAAAATGTCTGTTGCCCTTTACATTGGGTGTAAATTTCATGAAGAATGGACCAAAATAAATGACTCAAAATGTCTTGGAAATATGTCTGGTTCCATTGACTTACATTAAAAGTAAAGCCGTTTTTTCCTTCTCTTGTAAAGTTCCCATTTTTGAGAAGGTTTTATTCTGACACCAGCGACATGCATGAATCTTTGGTCGTCTCCTTTAATCTCAGCACTTCCGTTACTCTGGGTTTGACATCATCATTGTTTGTCGTGTTTCGAGTGACGCAAAATCTGATTTGAGTGGCCAGAGCATCCAGACTGAGACTGTAACAGTCCAATTGGAATTGCTTTCCAAACCACCTCAAAATGTGAAATTATCTTGTTTTTTTGGTTGTCCAGATTATCAAAAATCTATCTGGGTACAAAATGGATATGCCAGAAATCGGATTTGGGCTGGCAATATGAACAAGGCCTGAGATTTCCAGATAAATCTGTTTTTTTTGTAGCTTTTCTTTTCACTGTCTGTATACTGTTGTTCGACTTTTTAGTTTTTTTAACAAATATACTTTGAAAAATATAGTATTTAACAGTGTTTACGGCCTTACAGTGTACAAGTAAATTGAATTAAAGAGATACATTTTTCATTTTTTAATTTGTTTGAGGCTGTGTCATGAGAATGACCTGGCTGGTAAAAGGCAAAAGCTCTTTGTGGTTTAACCCGCTTACTTTAAGAACAGTGGAAGAGAATAATCAGCCTGTACTGGACAATAAACTGGACAGCCAGGCAGGGCACATCCATCCTGCTATTTTAGGCCCAAGTGGCAGCTTAGTAGACGTGTTGGTATTTCCTCTGATTGTCTGGAAGACTACCTCAGTGTTGAGAGCTGTTGTAGGCAATGTAGACACTCACACATCATGGACATTTACAATGAATGGACGGTCATATGTCGGGTACTGTACATGGATATTTACACTGAATGACTTTAGTTCTGCTGTACTGTACAAAATGTAATTATGTCGTTATAAATCCAATTATGTAGTGATTTACTTTTGGGTCGAATTCTATATTAAGATGCTCAGGTCTGCATTTCTGATTTTTGACATATGATGTTCTCTAGTAGCAAAAAGCCAAAGCCACTGTACCTACAGTATAACTTTGAAGAGGTTTTAAGAGGCTTCATGAGTTTACATTTCCTCAGTAGTAGCAATATTCTCTTTCATTTATACCTAAAAGGTTCATTCACAGCTATTATGTCATGAAACCTATTTCAGTTTCTTGATATAACTAATATAAAGAGTTTAAACTTGTCCCACCACCCGTTAACTGACAGACCCCTAGAATGACTGCGAAACTTCTTTAAGACTGAACGACCTAGTAATGCTAGACATTTGGTTGCTAGACATTAACTCAGCATCATTGGGCCGCTCAAAACATTTGGAGGAGAATGCTTAATGACAGTTCTGTTACATCAGCTAACAGAAGCCCACGCTAAGTGGTAGTGGGAGAGGGAGGACCGTCCTACCCGCCCATATAATTATGCTCTCCTGGATTCCCAGGCAGGCTGTAGCATCAAAAGGGACTGAACATGCAATCTCTTAGAGCCAACACTTACACAGCTGCACCACTCAGGAGCCCCACTATTGTGATGTCATTCTAATTTCGCTTAACCCTTGTGTGGTGTTGGGGTCTGTGGGACCCATTTTCAATGTTTATCAAAAGAAAAAATGATATGATTTATTATTATTGCAATCTCAGATTTTCTGTGAAGAACTTGCCTTCAGTGCCTTCACTCTGTTCACCCCCTAGAGGTCTCTAATAGGCGGACCGCGGTCCGAGTCCAGACCCAGACGCTGTTCTATGCAGACCTGGACCTACAACCGATAAACTGTAGAGAATTATTTCATTTCGACTGGGTGGTCCTATTTTAATCAGCATAGCTTTTTATCCTTTACGGTAGCTTTAGCGGCCTGGGAGACTCACAGACCAGACGCATGCATTGTAAATATCACGTGATGCTACTCAGCCAGTCAGATCTGTGCATTACGATGAGCACTTAGACTCGAGTGAGTGATGCGCACACAGCGTCAGAGTCAGAGGGAAGTTGTTTCACATGATGTTCTTGAAAAAGAGAAAATTGACAATAAAATTGCTGAAATATGACTGAATTGTACTACGTTTGATTTGACATGGTTTTGACTGTATAAGGTGTTGATATAACTACTAGGCTACTTCAGTGAACACTACATGGCACCTGAATCATAATACAAGGTAGACATTATGATGTTCCGGACCTTTGCATGAGAGAATTATCACTAACTGGACTTTACTGAATTTTAATTAAATACCCCTGCCCTACACATTTATATTACACATATCTTCACTCCCGCGGGGTGTGAGAGGGCTGAGGTGCTGTGTCCTTCACTCTGTTCTCCTCCTACATGGCCTGCCGTCTGTGTGTGTGTGTGTGTGTGTGTGTGTGTGTGTGAGGCTGGACAACATGGACAGGCTGCTGATTGGCTACAGCTGCTAAAGGAGAACCCTACACTCGCCACTTGTGATATTTTAAACATCTGGTATTTTATATAAACTGTTATTGATTTAATAAAACCTTTATGTGGTGGGTCCACCAGACCACTGAGTAACATACACACGAGGGTTAAAACAGCCTATTTATGTTATCTCTTAATTTTGTATTGCTTCTTTGCAGTGGCTGTGTTAGGAAGGCTACTCCTGGGACATTTGGGTGTTGTTTCTATTTGCTTGGCAGCCCAGTCTCAGGCCAAAGGGCTTTAATTAGATGTGGAATGTTGAGAATCTTATTGACTTTTTTTACTCCACGGTTTCAGAGACAGACACCCACACAACATGAAATGAGTGCAGTGTTCTCCATGTTGACTTATTGTGAAGAAGATGACTAGATTTGCTTAGGAATGTGAGAAAAGTCCCGCCGCACCTTGTGGACAAAAGTGCTTCCTAAAGGCGAGAAAACCAGAGTAAGTCATCAGGAAACGTGGAAATACAGCAGGAAACTGCCATCAACACTTAAACAAACCTCAGGATCGCTGAAACAAAGGGCGTGTTTTGGTCTGAATTCTACGGACAGTGTTTATCATGCTTTTCTGCCTTCATTGTAGTTAACGTGTATCTTTTCACAGGTGTAGAGTGAAGACGAAAGGAGAGCCAGAAAGGAGCTCATCATGTTTAAGGCAGCACAGAAGAACGGTCAAGAGAGAGGAGGGAGAGGAAGGAAAAAGGATGCAGGTAAGGAAAGATGAGTTCATGTAACATCCAGATCCAGGGACAACCAAAACTGGGCTAGTCTTGGTTTCCAAAGAAAAAATACTCTTTATTATTTAGGGCATGTTTTTTTAACACTACCATATAACTATAATTGGTGTGCTGAGAAGGTTTTGAGAAGCACAATCCCCTGATGGCGTGTATAGGCATGTGTGTTCCTGTTTAGGTTTCAGACCATGCTGCGCTCTAACTCGAGTCTTTGTACGTTCTGAATAGCCTCAGGTGGGCCGGTGTAATCCCTGTAAATGTGGCCATTCACATCAGTGCAGCGTAAATGTGAAGTTGTGTAACTGGCGTATTACTCCAACATGTGGCTGAGAGGTTCTGGAGGCAGGACCTGATTTCCTTGGGGAAATGTTTCTGGGTTTGGGTGTCTCTAATCTGAGTTGCGGAGGGTTTGCTCGGGCCACGACTTGCCTTGTGTAAAGGTTTCTACCTGTACTGAGTGAAAAACGATATCTAGACTGTACAAACATTGTAAATACCCGCACACAGACACACATGCTCTCAGTCTGTACTTATTCTAGCCTGCTGTTGGACCGTTTATCAGTCACCTGTCAGAAGCCTCGAATAGTGGCTCAACCTTTTTCAACTGTAATCGGACTTTTGCAACATTTGAAATAGGAGTGGGACATAAATAATAAACAAAAAATAATATATTGGGATACTTCAAGACTTTTTCACTACACATGATATACACCAATCACGCATGACGTTATTACCACCTCCTTGTTTTTAACGCTCATGGGGGCAGTTGTGGGCTGGAGGTAAGGGAACCAGCCCTGTGACCGGAAGGTCGCTGGTTTGATCCCCAGAGTTGACAGTATGTGACTGAAGTGCCCTTGAGCAAGGCACCTAAACCCCAATTGCTCCCTGTGCGCCATGGATAGGGCTGCCCACCGCTCCGGGCAAGTGTGCTCACTGCCCCCTAGTGTGTGTGTTCACTAGAGTGCATGTTTGTGGGTGTTTCACTGCACGACTGGGTTAAATGAAGAGGTCTGATTTCACAGTGTGCAAACACAGTGACAAATGGTTTTCAATTCATTGTCCACTTTATCAGCTCCACTTACTGTATAGCTGCACTCTGTAGTTCCACAGTTACAGACTGTAGTCCATCTGTTTCTCTGATACTTTATTAGCCCCCTTTTACCCTGTTCTTCAGTGGTCAGGACCCCCATGGACCCTCACAGAGCAGGTGTTTAAAAACTCCAGCAGCACTGCTGTATCTGAGCCACACTTACCAGCAATTATGCTTTGCATTAAAACATGTAATTAGTCAGTTAGTTAGTTCTTTAAGTACTGATGATAATCCTCCATATGCTCAGAAAAGCATATTGTGATGTGATTTATCACTACAATGATAGAATCTTGTCATATTGCCCACTGCTAATTTTAAAACACCAGCTGCCTTTTATATTGTGTGAACACTTTATGATGAATAGACCAATAGTAATGATTCAGAGTTAGTCTTAAATCTCTAAAAGCTGCACTATGTAAGATGCTTTTAGTTCAAACTGAAAGAAATAGCATTACTGAGTCGCTGCTGTGAGTCGCACTTTAAAGCCTGAAATGATCATTTAAAAGTCAGAGGTGGAGTCAGATTTCCATTTTTATGTATTAACGTCACACACACAGGTTTAATAAAAGGTTTGTCTCAGTGTTTAGGTTTCAAATGCAAAATCAAGATTTGGCGACAATGGTAGATAATTCACTTATATTTCTCTCTGAAAACTGAATACAGATAATTAATCTGCTGCATGAAGGGGTTCATAGCACAGCTAACATTGCAAAATGGTCTTCACACCTTGCATGGAATTACACATTTGCACCAAAGAGGTCTTCAAAGCCTCAAAACTTACTTAGTGTAGCTTTAGCTTACATAAAATTAATAATGTAAGCTTACAATAACTTCCTCACCCTGAAAAATTTTGGAGATACAAATGCCATGTCTGAAACGGTCGCTAATCACTATACGGAGCATTTGAAAGTCTGGAGCACTATCTAGAACACTATTATAAGGAACAGAATCTGTGATATAGTAAAGGATTTCAGACAGTGTGTCAGTGTCACTGCTGAGTTCGACTGCTCACGTGAAAAGAGCCTATTTACATCTGTAAGATCTCAAATGGCGCCTGTGGAGTCGTAACCATTGCAGCTGGGCTTGGTAATCCTACTGAGGGAATCTGCTTCTGAATCTTCAAACCAATTACTGCAGTGCATTATAGGTCTCCTGCATGTTAGGGGTACATTGTGGGATTGTTTGAGCGTGCTGGATTTTCTACACTTTGTCTTCAGACACCACTGCAAAAGAGCGACACTCCGAAGTCGTGCGCAGTTTCGGACACAGCTCAGGTTTCGTTCACAGTGAAGTAAGTGTAGCAACGTAGGATGCAGGTACATAAACATTTATGAAATGTCGAAATTGGGACGACCTGGATTTACATAACAGTGAAATAGAGCATTGGTCTGCAGAGAGTTACAAATGCAGTACTAAAGTTAATAAAGTACAAATGCTTTAAAAAAAGTAGTGTAAGACATGCATTTGGTTACTGTCCACAGCTGGTAATAACTCTGCTCCAGATGCAGACCCACTCCTGTAGAAGTCTGTCGTGGAAACTGTGGCAGTGCCTGGTGAGGCCCTGCACGGTGACCTCACTCGATTTCGGACAACGTCATGTTTCCATGACAGCAGCTACCCCGCTGTATTCACATTCAGCGCCACATCTGAGGCAGGATCCTTCCGTCTGACTGTAGCTGCACAGCTGGCCCTGATTCCGCTCCCCACAGACTCCCTCGATGGAAGAGCTCCAATTAACCTCATTCATCCTCGCTGTACTTCACCCGCTCACTCACTTTAAGTGTGTCAAGTCAAGTTTGGGAGCAAACAAACAGCACCTAACCCACATACGAAAAAGTTTCCATTTCAGATTCTGCTTTAAGCTGGCTTTCTAAAGATAATGTGAGGCTCTAGTGTTTGTTCTCTCTCAATTTTGATCCTAAATGATTTTGATTGTTGCGTAGGTCTTTATTTGAAGTGTAAATGTGTCTTACAAACACCAGCGAACTCCCTCTGGGTCTGACGCTGAGAGAAAAGCCTCGTTCGTTTAGAGACTACAGCACACGCTGTTCCACGTGCCCTCTGGTGAGCCATATTGCTCATGAACTATTCAACACACCTTATGTTGAACTGCTAGAGAGGATGCTGTCTGTCGTGTTGCTGAGTGCTGCACCAGAAGGCACGCTAATGTTTTACACGCTCCATTGTCTCTTCAGTTCTAACTTTCAATGAATGGCTTCATCAGAAATTTACACCCCTGAAAGAAACCTGTTAAGAAAATAAGCGTTCAAACAACGGATGGAGTGGAAGTCATATGTATAAATACTTACACAGAAACTGGCATAACAAATACATAACATGTTTACTGAAGGCCCAAACAGCTGGTAGATATGTTATTACAGTCCAGCGTTTTCTAATGTTCTGCTTTTGTGACTGTTTTTATGAGTCTGAAGGGTTTGCTTCAAAGCTGCTTCAGGAATGACAAAAGCTGGGTTAAATGTTAGTCTAAGTAACAATCTGGTGGTCACCAAACCTGGTCCTGGAGATCCTAGTTCCAGCAACAATCTGCCACACGCTTCAGCTGATTATCTTCTTCAGAAGTCCTTGAATGGTTGGATCAGACGCATTAGTGTAGGTTGGAAGGAATGCTGTGTTTGACTTATCTTGACAGTGTAAGGTCCTGAAAATGACCTCATCTATGCTCTCCGGGGCAAAACACTAATGACTTCTTGAAAGTGAGTACTGTTAGCAGCAAGACAGCGTGATAACGTTAGTGACATGAGTGATAATGTTCATGCTCTATTTACCTTTATACAACAGTTAGTTCCAGCCATGCAGGCTGATTGGTTGAGAGGCGTTCTAACCGTGCTGTTATTTCACCATAGCATCACAGGTTTTTCACAAACACTGTAGCTCTCCACTAAGACGATGTGTTTGATGCTCAAGACATTTGAACGTTTTTACTTCTTACTTTGCCACAAACAGAAAATGAAAATTTTAAGATCACATTTGACCAACAGCCAATTTGCTCCGACTCTGAAGATGAGACGACACTAAATTCCCAAACCATCATCACTACTGAGCAGCTTTTCAGTCGGCAGCTGTGACAGAGGAACAGGTAAACAACCTGGAATGAGCCAGAAATAAACCCAACACCTTTCACCAAACGTGTCTGATCTTCAGAGTCTGACCTCATCGGACTGAGCCAGAAAACTGACGCAATAAAAACAAAAAAGCTGCTCAGTAGTAATGCCAGTTTGGGAATTTAGTGTAAAGAGCTGGAGAGCGAACTGCTGGCTGTGCAGCGAGTGGGCGGGGTTTGTTTCTCTGACGTGTCAACAAGCTTTTTCTTAAGGAACTATATTTTGGCGGAAGGAACTGCGAACATTAAAACATTAAACGCTGCATTCACGGCCCAGTTTATTAATTTCTTACTTTATTTATTTAACTGTTGTATGAAAGCAATAGAACACTCGAGGAGGGTGTTATTGAGTATAACATCACGTCTGTGGTGATCTACAGCAACCAAATCACAGCCGTGATGTTATTTCGTGATAACATCCAACCTCGATTGTTCTATTGCTTAATTTAAAACCAACAAACTTTATGGTTAATGTTAGATTTAACCAACTCTTGTGTCTATGTTGTCTGATCTTTAGTGAAACCACTAAACTCTGTGGCCAAATGGTTTGGATATTCATCTTATGTAGCAACCATCTGGAATAGTATAGCAATGATCTAACAATACGTTAGTCACCACCTGGAATACCATAGCAATGGCCTAGCAGTGCCTTAGGCACCACCTTGGATACTATAGCAATGGCCTAGCAACATGTTAGCCACCACCTGTGATACAATAGCAATGGCCTAGCGATACCTTAGCCACCACATGGGTTATCTTAGCAATGCCTAGCAACACTTTAGCAACCACCTGGGATACAATAGCACTGACTTAGCAATATCTTAGCATCCACCTAAGACACCATAGCAATGGCCTAGCAAAATGCTTAGCAACCACCTGGGATGCCATGATTATGGCCTATCAACACCTTAACAACTACCTGGGATGCTGTAGCAACAGTCTAGCAATAACTTAGCAACCATCTAATGACCACCAAACAATGCTCTTACAACAAGCTGGAATACCATATCAACCTTGTAGCAACACCTTAGCAACTACCTGGAATTACTGTATAAACTCAACAAAAAAACAATCAACAGTGTTCTACATCTACACTGCTCAAAAAAATAAAGGGAACACTTAAACAACACAATATAACTCAGAGTAAATCAAACTTCTGTGAAATCAAACTGTCCACTTAGGAAGCAACACTGACAATCAGTTTCACAGCTGTTGTGTAAATGGAACAGACAACAGGTGGGAATTACTGGCGATTAGCAAGACACACTCAATAAAGGAGTGGTTCTGCAGGTGGGACCACAGACCACTTCTCAGCACCTTTCTGCTTTCTGGCTGATGTTTTGGTCACTTTTGAATGTTGGTGGTCTTTCACACTCGTGGTAGCAGGAGACGGACTCTACAACCCACACAAGTGGCTCAGGTAGTGCAGCTCATCCAGGATGGCACATCAATGCGAGCTGTGGCAAGAAGGTTTGCTGTGTCTGTCAGCGTAGTGTCCAGAGGCTGGAGGCGCTACCAGGAGACAGGCCAGTACACCAGGAGACGTGGAGGAGGCCGTAGGAGGGCAACAGCCCAGCAGCAGGACCGCTACCTCCGCCTTTGTGCAAGGAGGAACAGGAGGAGCTGCCAGAGCCCTGCAGCAGAATGACCTCCAGCAGGCCACAAATGTGCATGTGTCTGCACAAACAGTCAGAAACCGACTCCATGAGGATGGTATGAGGGCCCGACGTCCACAGATGGGGGTCGTGCTCACAGCCCAACACCGTGCAGGACGCTTGGCATTTGCCAGAGAACACCAGGATTGGCAAATTCTCCACTGGCGCCCTGTGATCTTCACAGATGAAAGCAGGTTCACACTGAGCACATGTGACAGACGTGACAGAGTCTGGAGACGCCGTGGAGAGCGATCTGCTGCCTGCAACATCCTTCAGCATGACCGGTTTGGCAGTGGGTCAGTAACGGTGTGGGGTGGCATTTCTTTGGAGGGCCGCTCAGCCCTCCATGTGCTCGCCAGAGGTAGCCTGACTGCCATTAGCTACCGAGATGAGATCCTCAGACCCCTTGTGAGACCATATCTGGTGCGGTTGGCCCTGGGTTCCTCCTAATGCAGGACAATGCTAGACCTCATGTGGCTGGAGTGTGTCAGCAGTTCCTACAAGATGAAGGCATTGAAGCTATGGACCGGCCCGCCCGTTCCCCAGACCTGAATCCGATTGAGCACATCTGGGACATCATGTCTCGCTCCATCCACCAACGCCACGTTGCACCACAGACTGTCCAGGAGTTGGTGGATGCTTTAGTCCAGGTCTGGGAGGAGATCCCTCAGGAGACCCTCCGCCACCTCATCAGGAGCTGCCCAGGCGTTGTAGGGAGGTCATACAGGCACGTGGAGGCCACACACAACACTGAGCCTCATTCTGACTTGTTTTAAGGACATCACATCAAAGTTGGATCAGCCTGTCGTGTGTTTTTCCACTTTAATTTTGTGTGTGACTCCAAATCCAGGACTCCACTGGTTAATACGTTTGATTTCCACTGATGATTTTTGTGATTTTGTTGTCGGCACATTCAACTTTGTACAGAACAAAGTCTTCAATGAGAATATTTCATTCATTCAGATCTAGGATGTGTTATTACAGTGTTCCCTTTATTTTTTTGAGCAGTGTACTTTAACTGTAGATACATTATTAGTTGACTTTTGTCCACAAACCTTTTCTTTTTTGTATCTGTTGGTTCCTCTGTCATTAATTTTTTACACAAGAGCAGTTAGTGTTTTTTAGCATTAAACTATGTTAAAAAAAAAGAAAAACAACAAAAATGATGGGACAAGAAGATACAAGGTTGCCAAATATACATAAATGACTCCTTGGTAAAGGGATAACAGAGACTGCCAGTAAATGAACACAGCAGGGTCGTTATTCTGACACTGCTGATCTTCTGCAGTCTATTTACTGCACTCATAAAGCCCCCTGTGTTTTTCATGAAGGCATTGCTCTGCAGCCTGAAGCAACACAGAGAAGAATGAGTGGAAACTTAGCATCTCAGTGCCAGACACCGCAGAGCCTGCTCTCAGCCGCAGGGGACGGCTCGCTGTTAGCCCGCATGGTTCACATTCAAACACATGAGGGGACTTACAGGAGTATGACCATGCTTAGCTTTACAGACTTTCACTCTCTCCTGCTGACTCACTCATTCACCTTCTCAGTCTCTCATAGGCTCACTCGTTCACTCTCCGCGTCCATTCACTCACGTATTCACACTCTCACTCACTCACTTTGTGGCTCTCTCACTTACATGGCTTCACTCGCTCGCTCCTTCTGTCTTTCTTTCTTTCTTCTCTTGTCTCTCTCACTCGCTCCCTCCCTCTCCCTCTCATTTCATTTGGCGAGACTGACCTTTTTAATCCGTTTAGAAAAAAGCTTTGTCTGGGATTTTTTTCTGCTTTCATGTATTGACATTCCGGAAATAGAGTATTGGATTTTAGCATTCTTTTGGCTTTGAACCAGCAGCTCAGTAAAGGTTGCATCCAGGGATTTAGCTGTGAAATGGAAGGCCCTGTTTGATGTCTGATAGGTGCAGAGTGATATACAGTGTACCTTTAGGGTAAGGTGATAAGTCGGGCTCTGTGTGTGTGTGTGTGTGTGTGTGTGTGTGTGTGTGTGTGTTAGTGTGTTCCAAGTCATTTTGGACCATATTTGTTGGTCCATGAAATGAAATATTTTGACAGCTACAATATATATAAAGCCTACATTCCTGGGTCATTCTACGGAAATGTCCACTTTTTATCATATCACTAGTGTTGCATATAAGAAAGGTAACACCAGTGACAGTAACACCAGAGAGAGTAACACAAGAGACAGTAACACCAGTGACAGTAACACCAGAGACAGTAGCACCAGTGACAGTAACACCAGTGACAGTAGCACCAGTGACAGTAACACCAGTGACAGTAGCACCAGTGACAGTAACGCCAAAGACAGTAACACCAGTGACATTTTTAATAAAGAATGCGTTTTACTAAACAGCTGCTACAGATCATCAAACTGCATATAGTGAATCATGGAACATCCACTAAAATATGAAATTTAATCCATCTGTGTTCTATTTATTCACAATTTCCCAAGAATAAAGTAGGTCACACCAGTGACGTCAACTAAAAGCTTCTTATGAAATCATGAGGTAAATAAGTAAATGTCTGATAACCGAAAGACACAGTAGACCATGTGCTTTTCTTCATAGATCCTCAGAAAACAGGTGAAAGGAAGTCGAGTGATATCATCAGTGTGATTATTTCACAATTAAAGAGATTTTTTGTTACACAGTAACACCAGTGACACGACTCCTGGGGACAACAGCTTTGATTATATATTATATATTTATTTGGCATTTGTGTCTTTATGTCATTTAAATTGTATATTTCATAGCCATTTATAGATTATTGTAGTTAAAATGATAGAAAAAACATTTTTACCTCAAAATATAGCCTCACCCTTTACACATGACTGTGAGGACGAGCGCTACGGTGATAATTGATTTAAAACCCAGTATTGATAGACTGAGGCTCAAGAAGGTGTAATTGTTAAAATAACTTACTGTTTTATTTTAATATATAAATATTTTGTAACGCTAGGAACGCAAACTAGAATGTTTCCATAGAATGACTCACCTGCAGTTGTATATGGTCATGTATTTTCTCTTTGTTGGGACCAAACATCGTGCGAATGATGGTAAAACATGAATTTGTTTTGTCTTGTAGAGGCATTTGGCTGGTCAAAACAAGAAAAATGCTTTTTTTGTTTTTCTTTTTTAAACAATATGCTTTTCTGAACATATGGTAGATATCGTCAGTGCTTAAAGTGCATCAACCAACTGTATGTTTCATTACAAAGGGACCATATCGAGTGGTGTCTGTATGCAATGAGGGAAATGTCTAATCATTGTGCCCAGAGATTTTGTTGGCAGTTATTAAATGTGGCACTTCTAGTGTGTTGCGTCTGTGTGTCAAAGTACTGTGATATGTAGGGGTGGGCAATATGCCACAAATATAGTATCACGATACTTAAAGACATTTTCGCCATACACAGCGCAATACATGATATTTAGTTTTTCTGGGGTTTGATAAGCCAAAACAAAAACTGCTAAACAAAGTAAATAGTGAATTTAAAAAACCTTTAAACTTTAGTAGTATATTATGAAAATGATTATAATAATGATTTTTATGTCACATTCTGTGCTGCACTTAATACATTTAAACAGGACTAATTGTGCTTTTTGTATATTATATTGAATTATGTAATGAAACTTGCAATTGATCAATGTTGTCATTGTGGTGATATCCACATATATATATATATATATATATATATATATATATATATATATTAACGCAAATGATAAACTCAGAAAAGCATATTGTGACATAATTTCTCATAATACCAATAAAATATCATCATAATGTCCACCTCTGATATGCACCATGTATGGTAAAATGTCTTTTAAGTATCATAAGATGATATTTTTGACATATTGCTCAACCCTGTCTGTGATTTTCATTTCATTTGTGTTAAATACTGTAACGCGGAGCGAGGTAGCGGACACGTGTGCGGAGGTAAGCAACTTTTATTGAGGGCAAATCCGGAATCAGGGTCATAACAGTCCAGGGTCATTGAGCCAATACGGAGAGATTGGGGTTCAGACATGACAAATAACAGACTCAAACCAAAACAGAGCTTCAAACAGCACAAACATGACGAGCAAACATAAACCAATACAGCAAACAGGGCAGGGACAAAGACCGATACAAAGGCCAGCAAAGTGCAAAGGGAAAGTAACAAAGGGAAAACGAGGGACAGGTGAAAACAATCAGGGGCGGAGTCACAAAACGAGGGGCAGGACTACAGATACCAAAACAAATGCACATGGACAGGACTGGGAGGGGCCAATCGTGACAAATATGATCGTTGTGTTCCATCATATTAATATTCTTATTTCATGGTTAAGGTCTTGTAACTGCTAGGGAAAAATTGTCCTGTTGATTTCTTCCCTGGGGTATCTTGGCAGATACAGCCAAGTTTTTATTTGAATATCGCTACTCATGCAATTTTACACCCATGACTCATGGGTATCTACAATAACCACACTAACATACACTAACAATAACACAACAACTAGCCCACACTGGAGCACCAATTTGAAAGCAATAATGAGTTAAATATTATTTTATGTCAATTTTCAAGGTATTGTTCATATAGAGTACCCGCTCCAGCTGCAGCCCTAGTTGCGCCATACTTGTTTGTGTGTATACGTGAGCATGTGTATGTGTTGGGTTTGTGGGATCTGGCTGACTGTTCTGGTCTGAGCCTACAGTGGAGTGGTTGTGTTGTGAGTAAGCGGGTCTCAGGTTTTAAACCCATTCTCAGTGTTTTCTCAGCTGTGATAGTGCCCACGTCCTGCTGACTCAGCAGTCTCTCTCTATGTCACACGACACTTGGGGGAGTTTTGTTCTGCGGAGGGACGTACACAGGCTGTCCACACCAACTGTCTTCTGACCGTTTCTCAAAGTGCAGTCTTGATTTTTTTGATGCTAAGAAAAACATTTAGTGTTAATATATGTTATAACAATGTACATCACATAACAATACTTACGAAGTACATAAGGTGTATCATAATCTGAGGTTTTCTGAAGCTGGAACAGACAAAATGTAAAGTTAAACAGTAGTGCCAGTCAGTTCTGCTCTGCTATGTTGCCGTGTGGAGGTATTACAATGCGTACAGGGGAATTGAGTGTGGAGCTCACTCAAAAACATAGAAAAGAAAAGGCGTACACATAAATACACCTGCATACAGCCTGTAATCACCTTCAGATCAATTCGGAGCATTTCACATTCACACAGCATTAGAGAAAAAAACTATTACACTCTTTTTTTGCTTGATATAGTAAACATATACTGCTTCTCATGTGTCAGGTGATTTGATTCCACACATTCAATGCTCATGAACAGACACTGTCAGTGTACATAGACTGTATGTGGGGAATCCTCAGTGCTGCAACCACAACTCTCTCCAGTGCTTTCCTTTCAGAACAAGTCATTCTCCCATACCAGACTGTCATAGAATACATTAAAATGCTCTCTGTAGTGGACCTACAGAAAGGCACATAAAAGCAAACAACTGGTAAAAATAAATTACAACAGTAGGATATTGGCATAATGAGCTGAACTCCTATTAGCTACAGGAATATGGATTTTATGTAGGTAACCAGGTTGGAGTAGAACATACTTTTGGCCACCTTCTCATAATCCCATAACAACATAATCTGTGAATTTTGACAGGAATTGGACAGATTTTTCTGAAGAATTGATTTTTTCCACCCTGAAAACTGATTTGACTTTTATCATATGTATTTTCTGATTTCTGACTTGGGTGTGATAAAATTGGCACTTGTTTTATTTTAGTCACCCTACTTTGGTACCTGCAGCACAAGTAAAAATACAAGTAAAAGTACAACCTCCATTGATACAATTAAGCTTCCTAAACCTGCTATTAAGCCTCATAAACAATTAGAGAAGTACATATTGTGGACACACACACACACACACACACACACACACACACACACACACACACACACACACACATTATCTAAGCCGCTCATCCTCCTGGGTCATTGCGGGTTCCTGGGGCCTGTACCAGCACTCATTGGGCAGAAGGCAGAAACCACCCTGGACAGTTCACCAGTCCATCACAGGGCAGGAACTCCATATACTTTCATGTAAATTCAAAATATAAAGTTTTAAGCACAGATTCTACAAAACAATATTACAGATAAAATTGCAGTGCTGATTTTTTTCTCTTCTATTTTGTAGTCAGAAATAAATTTGCCATGTTTATATATTTAAGTTGGAAAGTCTGATTAATTAAAACTATATGGAACTGTATTGAATAAATCGTGTTGTGTCGCAATTTATCAGACTTTTGTGACTAACCATGGACTTTGTTGCAGATAACCCTGCCTGTGGGGTAAGTTGTAACATGTACAATAATTTTAAACTAAATTGTTCATAAACATACACTACTCACAAAAAGTTAAGGATATTTGGAAATTTGTGGAAAACCTAAAATGTTCACGCTACAGTGATATTATATCATGAAAGTAGGGTATTTAAGTAGAAGCATGCAGTGGTGATTTCCTCATCTCAAACAATGTATTGAAACAAAAGCCCAACAAAAATGTCAGTGTCTCAATAACTCGTCATGCGCCCTTGAGCATCAATTACAGCTTGACAACGACATCTCATGCTGTTCACAGGTCGACTTATTGACTTATTGTACAGAGTTGCGAGCCTCTACACGGCGACTCAGCTGATAGGTTTCCATGGGATTCGAGTCTGGAAAGTGCAGGCTGCTCCATCTGAGGTACCCCAGTCTCCAGCAGCCGTTCCCTAATGATGCGACCTCCATGAGCTGGAGCATCGTCGTCCATGAAGATGAAATTAGGTTGTTCATGCTGAGGCACAATGACTGGATTAATGATGTTATTCAGTAGTTTGGGCCACTGGGTCACTGTACCATTCACAAAGTGTAGGGCAGTTCTGTATTGACTGGACACACCTGCCCACACTGTAACACCACCGCCGCCACCACCTCGCCGTTAAACTCCTTGTTAGAGAACAGCAAGTTGTGCAAAAAGTACTGAAACACTGAGCAGCTGGACATGTGCATTCAAAAGTTTAGAGAAGGTCACGTTAAGGTCACATGTAAACAACAATTAGAGTGCGTTTTAGGTTCATCCTGAGTTTTCACCCGAAAGCCAAATATCCCAGACTTTTTGTGAGTAGTGTATGTTCTACACAGAACATTTACTTTTTTATTAGTAGGAGAGGTGCAGGTCACTAACATCACTAAATATCACAATAATAATAATATCGGAAAAGACATGGCATTAGGTTGTAAACTACTCACCCCAACATGTTACTGTGCAGTTAATGCAGTTACTCCACAGTGGCTGTTGTTGATACAGGCTCCCTATAATTGGTCTAAATTGCCCTTTTTCAAGATGCATGTAGCTGTTCATTGGTCTAGAAGTCCTGCCGATACCCATGATGTACTCAGTAAAGCATAGTGTGGTACAGTTTATCATGATAATGATAAAATATTGTTCCATTGTCATATTTCAACCTCTGCTTCTGCTGTTCCACACGGCCTTATGCCACGAATGAAAAACGTCTGTCGGTATTTCGCTGTTGTTCATTTGAATTCTTTTTCCTTGGTTCAGGTGTCTCTTAAGGAGCAGTCTAGGAGCCAAAGGAGCTGACTTGGATGAAATTCAAGATACTTACGTTACATTCTGTGGCACTTAAACAAAGTTATGAGTCAGTTTAGGACTAATTAAGGAGCCTGTGCTCATGAAACTTTATGGCTGGTTGAAAACGGGTAAGACAGGATGTTGATTTTAAATGAGTTGCATGCCAGATGTCAGGGGTGGCAGATTGCATCAGTGCAGCAACTGCAAGCTATTCTTTTGTAAAGCTTCTCCATCATCTTGTGCAGGGACTCTACTTTAGTGTATGTAAATCACATTAAGCTGTTGTTTTCCTTCCTAGAGCTTTTCCTCTTCCCAACCATGAGAGTTGATGTGTTTCTTTAAAGAGATCCTGTTGTGTACTAACACAGCAGTTAGTACTTGATTTTATTGATAGTACTTGATGCTTGTTTTCCAGTGGAATCAATTACTTGCAATCACAGCAATATCGAGGTATGTGAGCCGATCCTTGACAAAGCATCCCTGATTAGCGACATCTGTGGCTAGAGAACATGTGTTCTAATCATAAACAGAAGGAAGTAGGGGAAGACCAAGAAAGAGAGACCCAGGCCCAATCCCATTTCTTCTTTTTACCCCTACCCCTTGTTTTTGAGTATCATCCTAACTGGTTGAAATCTTGCCCTACAAAATGGGACCCTCAAAAAAAAACAAAAAAACTACAACATTACTCCATTAACAGCTACTAGTGGTGCTCTGTAGGTGATCCAGCCCGTCTTCAGTGATAGCAGAGAAAAGGAAAGGTCAGCGACCTCAAAGCTGGGCTTTAGTTACATTTAGGGCATCAAAAGGGGGATTTTCAAAGAGGGAGATTAAGGCAATTGTTTATTATCACCCACCCCTAATTCTTTGGTGATACTGAATCTGAAGTCAGATATTCACCAGTGTCTTGTTTGAATTTTCTCGTTCCACCTTAAATGGTGCAGTGGTTACATTCTGGCACTTCAGGCGTCAGAACCGCTGGACTATTTAAGGTGGAACAGGAAGGTTAGCTAGCTGGCTACTGAAGGATTAGCATGCTATTATACTATATTTATATATTTTTATGCTTGTTATGAAGAAAACGACCATAATACACTGAAAAAACATTCAACTAAGATAAAACAGTGGTTATCGTCATTTTTAACAGAAAATTCTCACATCTGTGGGTTTCTGTAGTCGATCGCGCAGCCGTCTGGCCGTTTTTTCTTTTTTCTCATAACACTCTGGAGTGAGCCTCTGAAAAACCTTCGGTTAGAGGGGCATGTAGCCCCTACACTCCGCCCTACCCCTCTGTATCAACACAAATTATCCCACCCCAAAACACCCCAACCACATGAACGCACAAAACAGAGCTAAGGGCTAAGTGGTGGGGGCAAGGGGTGAAATGGGATTGGGCCCCTGTGTGGTGGTGACAAGAGGGAGATGAACATGATATGGTTCATTTCAACCCTTGCACATCCCAACTTTAATGACTTCCTGCTGCCTGTGGTGCTGATAGGAAGTGTTCTGTTTCCCCTGCCTTGACAATTTAGGCCACCTTGTGGGGTTAAAGGTCAGAGATGGACAAGTATCCACACACAAAGCATGAGTGTCATGTTTCACTTTTTGGTTCCATAAACTGTGATTGAACCCTCTTGGAGGCTTGAATGGTAAAAGGTCCTAGTTCTAATGGGTGGTGTGTTGTCATTTTGTAGTTCACTGTTAGATTTCCTTACAAGCTCTGGGTCTGAGACATTGTTGTCCATGGATAAAACCTCTGCTGTGCTCTGATTAACCGAGTTCCATATATATGCTGATATGTTTTGTCCTACTTACATTCTCCCCCAAATGTCCCTGTCTTTGAATTATGAGGTTGTGAAGCAGTTAATATGAGCATATCGCTGATTATATGCAAGCTAACACTTTTATGCAGCTTCATCGAAATACCCAGTGACCAGCAAGCTTGGTCAAGTGTGGTAGTCAAGTGGCTTTGGCCATAGTAAGGTCCAGTCATGCTTGTCTGTCAGCAACTTTTAGCAAACAAAATTGCATTAATTTCAGTGGAATAAACAGAATTGAGCAATTTTGTATTACAACTTTTCTGGCCAAATAATTTTAGTGTGTAAAAAATGTTAATTTTGGTGAACGTTGACATGTGAATTTGCACCCTCAGCCAAACGCACTATTGCCACAACCAGTTTATGAGGAGCCTGACCACTTCCTATAATCCCCATTATATCAAAACATGACTGCAAAACACCAGAGGGCGCCAGAGGGCGCATAGTCCTCTATGAATGGGAACAAATGGAGCTAAACTGATAAAAACGAAAAGTTAAAATAGTTTCTAATCACTCACCCAGAACTTTCCTTTTCCTAATTTTAGAGAGCAGGAAGTCGTATTTCACTAAAAAAGCAAAGAAAACTCACCTTTGTTTCCTTTTTTTCTAGAGCAAACGGGTTTTGGGCAGCAGAACGCAGGAAACATTGCAATTGGTTGGTGAGCGGAGCAGCTAATTGGCTGTTCGCGCTCACAGATGTCATGGACATACAATGAGGCGCCGTTTTAAACTCCTATAGCTCGAGTTCAGAAGCTCTTAAAAACATAACAGCAGTGCTAAAATGTTTTATGCTGTTCTGTTTCAGGAAATGATCGCATTCCTTTACATTGAAAATCTTCAAGCATTTATAAAACCACGATTTTGCTCCATCTTAACCCTCTCATTTTGGACTGACTCAGGAGCGCCCTCTAGTGTCTGAGAACCCCGGAAGACATTACAGAGTGGTACTTCTCCTCTCTACAAGTTCTCTGCTGTTGCTTTGTCTGTGCTGACCTCTGAAGGAGCAGCCTGTCATGTAGCAGCACTGAGTCTCCAAAAGGGAGGAAACGCTAATTTAATCAGTGTCTAAAGTCAAATCTTTTGACATTTTTTGCCCACTGACTGTAAATAAACACATGAAGGAGTAGAGACTGTTTTATTATTTTTACTTTTAAAACTTTACCATTTATGGTAGGCGGGTTAGCAGTGGTGGCCAAAGTACACAAATCATGTACTTGAGTTAAAGTCGAGACACCCAGGGTAAAATATTCCTCCAGTAAAAGTAGAAGTTCCTCCCTTTAGACCTCCACTTGAGTAAAAGTACTAAAGTATTTCCCTTCAAATGTACTTAAGTATAAAGTAAAAGTACTAAAAGAGTAATTCTGGCTCTGATGTCCTGTTATCATTTTTATAACCAGACTGGCTTCATGAACTCATTTCAGGTGAAAGTCCTCCAGCGTCTCTCTTGGTAAACCAGTCTTTTAATAGAACGTCATTAATTAGTGACGCTGACGTCTATTAAAATGATCAGAAGCACAAAACACTGAAGGTAAACAGTTTCCATCAGGGAGAACCGAGTGGCTCTGAAATCACTTTTTACACACAAGCAAAGTTTCAGTTTCAGATTTCTTTACAACTTAGTTCCAAGTTTAAGTTGAATAAAAACTGGCTTTAAACTCAGGATCACAGATGAGCTCCTTTACTATGTTGATCTGTAGGCGTCTGTTCATAAACATAAACCAGCCCAAACTCATTTACTATAAAATGAAATGGTGTTTGTAGAAATTCAGAAAAAAGCTGCGTCAGTCTCGACTGCATATGTGGACATATTTCTATATTGAGCTCTATTTACACAAAGTTAGGTTAGTTCATCATTTATGTTGAACAGACTCTCCCAAAGTTTTACGCTGCTGCGCTGACGTTGAACCGCGTGCTGCACTGGGTCGGTATGACCGACAGGTCAAAACCAGCTCTAAACAAAGTGACCGCTGGGCCCTGATTGGTGCTCTGGCTTTGCGCTTCTTTCGTTTTGACATGTTACGTTTTTATACACACAGAAACCAAAAGGAACGACAGATTTCTCAAAATGCAGGAGGAAAAAGTCGGATATTAGACTCTGAAATGTAGTGGAGTGAAAGGAGAAAGTCGCCCAAAATGGAAATACTTAAGTAAAGTACAGATACACCAAAAAAGTACTTAAGTACAGTAACGAATTACATTTACTTAGTTACTGTCCACCACTGCGGGTTAGCCAGCTTGCTAACTGTGATGTCAGCTCCGGTGCAGCCGTTAGTTTCTTTGCTATAGATCAGCGTGCAGCAGTGTGCTGTGGTGAGGCTTATTATCTGATATTCACATTCACTTTTGTGTTTCTACTTTTCATGGTAGGTGAGTTAGCCAGCTTGCTAACTGCTTTGTTAGATCTTTGCCAAACTGCAGTTGAATACATGTCACACCACTGCCATGAATCCCGCTAGTGCCCAACACTGCCTGAACCAACATTTAATCTTTACTCTTTCTGCCTCGGTCACACCTGTTTAGCAAAGCAACTCAAACTGCAAATGTCCAGTGTAAACTACAACTATTAGGTACAGCTGGAGTAGCTCATGCTGTTATGAAATAGTGTTAAAGTGGTGGACAGTGAGCTCCTAATTTAAAGGAGAAAAATAGCTTAGACCATAAGTCCTTTATTTAGGCGTCATTGACAACAACATGATACATGACCTCAGACTTCTGCAGCTCAGACGTTGGCAGGCGTATTGCTCGTCTTCACTTTTTTCCGCCCCGTTTTCTTTGCCTTTTCTTTGTCTTTTCCACCCTTTGCCATCTGTTGGCTTGAATTGACATCATCCCCCATTCTTCAGTCTAACTGTTGCCTGCTGCCAAAGTCACAGGCAAGCTGAAGTCAATTCCTCTTTCTTTGGGAACCAGGCCCAGGTTAGATCTTGTCTCGACGGCCCACAGGTGGAGTTTTCCGAGCTGTCTGAGGCTTTTCTTTGATGGTCTAAGGTGTGTGTGAGGGTGTTGTAAGGGAACGTGAAAACACACATCACAGGCTGTGGGTTCGTCTGGGCTATTCCTGACACATTCCAGGCTCTCCAGACTTTCTGCTCCTTTGCAGCATAAGTTCCTCTTTCACGGCGATCTGGAGAAGAATTCTGTGAAATTCAACACAAAATCCAACAAACCGCTGATTTTCTCAGCACATCGGATCAAGTCTGATGTTCACTGAGAACTAAAAAGTCAGACTAGTAATCTCTTTGTTTCACTGCAAATGTTTTTGTCCCATTTGATCTGTCCAGATGTATCTTAGGCTGCAGGCTTCACACTTTAGGCTTCAGTAGAGGCTCTTCTCGGGTGCCAAACCCTGATTCCAAGTATAAATGATTTAAAGTCAGATAAATATTTAATCTCGAGTAAATGGGGTTTCAGTGGCTGGGTGGGTGTGATAGAAATAAATAAATGACTGCTGCATTATGAACGCGGGGATGCGACCGTTTTTAGCTGTCTGGAGAAGGCTTTCCTTGTTAGATTTGATTTTGCATTTGCTGGAGTGCAGCAGAAGACCGCAGACTGCGAAAAGAAACCGATACTGGCACATTTTCACAACTGCAGCCGACCGCTAATAGTTTCAACACTTCATTGACCTTCAGCGCCATAAAATTTCTCTATTCCGCTCTGTCCATGTCTCCCTCGCGCTCTTTTTTTCTCTTGCACAGTCATACATACTCAGACTCAACACTCAGTCAGCAAATGTCACCGCAAAAGTGATTTTATTCACTCCTCTTGCAGGCTGTCCAAATTTATCCCTCATAATACGTAGATACAGCATCACAAGGAGCCTTTTGTAACAGAAGTGGATAAGAATCAACATATTTCACTCTGTTTCTGTCTATGCGCGAAGGCCTGAGGTTTTAGAGGTAGGCTACAGTTTTGGCAGGATGTCCGTATATTGGAACACGTCCTGGTGCTTTTATTTTTAACGCATATGCACACATGCTGGTTTTATGTTTTACTTGACTCCATGAAAGTCGTCAATCTTTCACCAGCGCTGCTGCAGGGCTGTCTTCACAGCATAGTGAAAAGTGGGTTCTAGGCGTTTTTGATGCAGGCAATCTAGGTTAGGCATTAAAACATCTATATTAGACCCTGGCCCGCAGAGGGAGGCTGCTTTTTGGCTGCTGTGCTTGCTTTGGAACCTTAAATGACTCTTAAGTTCTTCTCAAATTTCCCCAGAGTCGCTGCTTTTTGAAAGGGGGAAATGGACTGAGTTGCAGTCGGAGTTACTGTTGCCCTGGCAGTCCGTCTGTCTGTTTTCACTGTGGTTTCCGCTGGCTGGAGAGAAAAGCACCATTGGTAATGATCACTCTAATGAGGTTTGCGGAGGCAAGATGAAGCGACTGAAACCAAGCGGCATTCAGTTGGACACCATGCAAACAGGGAAATGTGCTTTCTGGACGTTTTGAATTGCTTCAGCACATGATGAGAGTGTGAGCATCTGCGGGTCTTTCCAGGCTCACATCTAGGCAGAACAGACAGATACTGACTTAGCAATGGATCAGTAGAAAATCAAATGTACACAGTAGTCAATCAGACATATTCATGACATATTCAGTGTCTGAAGTTTGCTTCTTTTGTTTTGCACTGGATCTGTGAAGCTAATGCAGAAAGTAAGAAGAATTCACAGTCACCAGTTAGCATTGTGCAAACTGTGCCTCGAATCTCTGCTGCTAATTAATCTCAAAGACTTACTTATATCACTGTGTGGTATGACTGTTATGTAAACAGTGGATAAAAGTACATTGCATAGCTAAAAACAGTGTTTCTCAAACTGTGGATTTTATCCGTATGAGTGTGAGATTTTATCCGTATAGCTATGAGCCTCATAGCTCCAGTGCAAAACTAGAGAATCAAACCTCAGACGCAGTCTTGGCTGATCAGCTTCATTTGGGGTATTTGGGATGCTTTAAAAGAAGAAGTAGATGAACAAAAGCCAGTGGCCAGTGGTCAGGACCCCCAATGACCCTCAGAGCAGGTACTATTTGAGCAGTAGATCATTCTCAGCACTGCAGTAACACTGGCGTGGTGGTGGTGTGTTAGTGTGTGTTGTGCTGGTCTGAGTGGATCAGACTCAGCAGTGCTGCTGGAGTTTCTAAACACCTCAGTGTCGCTGCTGGACTGAGAATAGTCCACCAACCAAAAATATCCAGCCAACAGCGTCCTGTGGGCAGCGTCCTGTGGGCAGCGTCCTGTGACCACTGATGAAGGACTAGAAGATGCCCAACACAAACTGTGCAGCAGAAGATGAGCTGTCATCTCTGACTACAAGATGGACTGACAAGATAGAAGTGTGTCTATTAGAGTGGACAGTGAGTGGACACAAGTTTTAAAAACTCTGGCAGCACTGCTGTGTCCACTCATACCAGCACAACACACACTAACACACCGCCACCACGTCAGTGTTACTGCAGTGCTGAGAATGACCCACCACCCAAACAGTACCTGCTCTGTGAGGGTCCATGGGGGTCCTGATCACTGAAGAACAGGGTAAAAGGGGGCTAACAAAGTATCAGTAAATCTATCACTAAATGTTTTTTTCTTCTCTCTCTCTCTCTCTCTCTCTCTCTCTCTCTCTCTCTCTCTCTCTCTCTCTCCCCTAAGGTGCTGAATCCCTCAGCCCCAGCTACCATCATAAATCCCTAGAGGGAGGCCTTACAGTTCCAGGCCACATGGGCAGCGGTCCCCTCCCGGTGCAGCCGTACCCCACAGACGAGATGCTGAGGATGAGTTTATCCAGAGGAATCTCCCTCTCGCTCCCCTCCTCTCCAATGATGCCTCCCCGACAGCCCTACATGCTGCCGCTCAGACCCACCACCAAGTCCCCAGGTATGTCCAACACACCGCAACTCTCCTCTGCAAACCACTCTTACTCTCACTGTTTCATTCTGCAGAAAAGAGTGAAAGCACAGGCATCAAGTCTGTACTTTCCTTTCTTTTAAAATTGCATGCTTCTAAATTGTACGTGGAAAGTTGCAATGAGTGTTTGTGCGCTGTGTAGAAGTTACCTCTGAGATTCGGAGAGTAAATGCTCGGCTGCATTTTAATTACTGGGATTCTAGTGAAATACATATGACTACAGTGCCATCTATTGGCCATTTATGTCAATTCATCGTTCGCTTTCATGATTTTCAGCCTCCAACTCAAGTTTCCTAAGCTTTTTCATGGCAGAACCCACAAGGGCCATAATGACAACACAATACACCTTTTAGAAGCAGTAGCAGTGCAGAAACAGAGTGCTTACCACTTCATTTAGTTACAGTGCGCTTCATTTACCTCTCATGGAAAAAAACAGATGAGCCGATTCAGTTTCTGGGTAGTACAGCAGGCAGAGCTGACACCTCTCAACAAGAAGGGCCTGTGATTGACTCCCCAGCCGGGCGACCAGGGCCCTTTCTGTGTGTAGTTTGCATATTCACCCCATGTCTGTGTGAGTTTCCTCCCACAGTCTAAAGACATGCAGACAGATGAAATGGAGATGCTATATTAGTCCTAGGTGTGAGTGATGATTGCTGAATTAGACTCCAGCACTCCTGGTGACCCTGGAGGATAAGAAGCTTAGAGAAAAAAGACAGAAAGAAAGAACTTCATTGATCCTGGAGGGAAATTGCAGTGTTTCAATAGCAAGACATATAATTGCACATAAACGTACATATACTATGCAGAAAAATAGAAATAAATCTAGACATAAATCTAAAGTACAAGAGAACTAAAAGAAAAGTAAAAGTATAGCTATTTACATATTTACATGGCATATGAGACAGATTTGATGCAGGCAGCATATATATATATATATATATATATATATATATATATATATATATACATACGGAGAAGCGGCTTAGAAAATGGATGGATGGATGGATGGATATATATACATATATATATATATACATATACAACTACATTTCATTGGCCCTGTACTTGTACTCTGCACAATGACAATAAAGTTGAATCTAATCTAATCTAATCTAATCTAATACACCCCTTGGGGCAATTTATACTTTTATACTTTAAGTGCTAAAAGTGGTGGCGTGTCATGGTTTTGCCACCTGGAATGGCCATGCCTGCATTTGTTTTATAGATGTATATAGAATTTATAATGCATTTACAGTGACAGACATAGCAGTTTACCAATACAGTTGTACAGTGTATATCAAGCACATGAACCTAGAGATGAACAGCATCATCTGATCAGCATTCGGCAGCTACCCTGACAAAACCATATGACATGGCGATATATCCAGACCTGTAGCCGTCAAGTATAAAGGCACAAGCACACATACTGGTAGGGCGGTTCCCCAGCGTCTATAATGGACAAAACACCCCCAGCTAGAACTTTTATTAGCATTATGACGTACAGGATATTCTGAGAGCTTTTGACTAAAAGCTTTTCTTTTTTTCAGTTTCCTCTCTTTCAATTTCCTTCGCACTATTGTTCCCTGACACAGCTGGAGACTTATCAGGAGTTTCATAACACTGTCCCTGATGCGTTAGATTATTGTGAAGGGGTGGATGAGCTCAGAAAGTCCTGCAGATACACTTACACACAGGCATTTAGTTATAACTTCCAACTTTTCAAAAGAGGAGCCTGTATTTCATCTGTGCAGAAAAGGGTGATACTAACTGACATACCATCTAAACAGATACCTGGCCATGCTATAGGGTTGGGTGCTTTTTAAGACTCTTGTTACTGTTATAACCAGCAATACACAACTGAGAGGAAAATTAGGCTACTTATAATGTATATACAGTGTATATGAAAGTATAGCTTATTTTCTCTATTCTGTATTTGGTATTCTATATCTATTGTTCAGATTAAATTAGATTAAAAGTGTTTAGAGACAGTAAAAGCTATAGTTTAGCATTTTTTCTGAAATTCTTTTAACATTTTGAAGTTATTATTCTCATTTTACTATAGACTCGTTCTACATTACAGCAATATTTAAATAGAAGTGCATAACTGCCTAATTAATTACATTACTTACATAATAAATTGTACTTCATTTTAAATTTTGCATTGATTGGTGTGAGTCTGGACTTCAGACTCCATTTCGATGGCAAAGAATGACAGAATGTTTTTTATTACCACTAAACGTAATTGTAGACCCAACATTAACTTCATTACATTCAAATCGTCATAAAATATTTCGTCTTGTTCATACAAACACAAATGTGGGTTTGATTGCCAGTTTAGAATCAATGGTTTTCAACACTTATTTTAATGAGCTACAAGTGAGAAATAATTCATATAAAATTGCACCATGATTTTGTTACCGCCAGCTTCTAAGAGTTAATATCTGCATGACCTGTGTGATGCACTCCACTGTAACACCATTACAGCACTCATGGTGCTGTAAGAGCTCAAAACGATGGGCGTCATAGTTTATCCTGCTGCTACATATTATGATTGGCCAGGTTCTTCTGTGTGTAAAGTGGTTTAGCTTGTCTGTATGCTCACAGCACGCTGTCCCTAACTCAGCCTCAGCTCTAACCGAAGCTTCAAGGTCTCCACCAGCCCACGTTTTCTGCTCCAGGCCCTAACACATCTGATAGATACAGTAATTTTAGTTTTAGAGCCTGATTACATGGCTCAAGGGTGGTATGAGCGTGAATAGAGCACAAATTATAGTCCATTTGGCACGCTCAAGGTCTGGATGGGCAGTGTCTGGCCTGAAGTAACATCAAGTTTGCATCCTATCTTTAAGCCATGCTTAGACAACATTCCCTTTTGATTGAACCAACACTTGTTTTGAGCTTGAAAGCAGGACTTGTGGACGCCCTTGGGTTGACTGTGTGTGTTCTAAATGGCTGTAAATACACACACTATTAAATGGGCTGGAAATATGAGTAGAGGTTTCTATAACGCATGGCATATCTATATTAAGCTGCTTTGATATTTTCTGTTGAACTTAACCTGGGCTACGTTCACGTTTCAAGCTTCATTGCATAATTTCTGTTTTTTGAGCCAGTCTTTTGAATTTGATAGTTCTCATTCTTGTAGTTATGTAACTCATATCTGCCCTTAGTGTGAACCAATCTATATCCACCTGTGACCAACCTTAACCTAACAGATGTCCATGTTGGCTAGCAATGTGGTAAGTGATGGGCAGGCTGAGACTAATTATGATCTGTTGGAGTCTTGGCCACGGATGGCTGTGGCATCACCAACAGAGTGTGTGAGTGGTGTGGAGTGAGAGCGGAGCAGAGCGATGTCATTTTGCTCGGAGCAGCTTTTCAGAAATCGTCAGTGTTCTCTCTCGCTCCAAAACGCATCCCGTGAGCCAGACAGCCCTTTTTTCCACACTGTCTACCTCTGTATGGCATGAGTGGTGCGGCAGTGACTACTACAGCTCACACATCATGCCAATTCATGCACAGCATCTACGCTGCGGAGCTGTTCCGCTGAAGATGTTTAAAGCAGGTGCACAGTCTTCTAGCTTGTGATTGAGCTTCTGTGTAGCACAGAATTTTTAACTACTAAGAATAGCTCAATCAGTGCGCATTAGTCCCTGTAGTTGCTGAATAATAAGCCTTAGTATGTAATAAGCCTGGGATTTATGTAAATCATGAAATAATGTGTGTGGTGTCTTGTCCATATGTTCAAAACATGGATGATATGGAGTGGACATGGAGTGGGGAATAGAAAACCTGGAGCGGAGTGATTGCCTAACCACTTTGAGCAAGGAGCGGAAATCTCTGCCACTCCACTCCACTCACGTGATCTGAAGGCCAAGGATCGAGCTTACAGTCTCCCAACGACTGGCTCAACACTCTGATCACTGCACCAGTTGGGAGCCCCTGAAATGTAACCTTTATTAAATAAATAAGTAATAAGGTTGCACAATGATATTGGAGTTATACTAGTATCAGCAATTACATGAAAAATTTGTGTCATTATCAATAGATAATCAGATTGGACTGATATTTCAAATCAAAATTCAGAGTCACATCAGAAAGTTACCTGAGACCATTTGTGTTTTTTCACAATAATCTAAGAATAAAGTCGGTCACACGAGTGACTTCAGCTAAAAGCTTCATATGAAATCATATAGTGCTGGAGCCTATCCCAGCAGTCTTCAGGCGGAAGGCAGGACACAACCTGGACAGGTCGCCAGTCCATCGCAGGGCAGACAGACAGACACAGACAGTCACTCACACCTATCTATCTATCTATCTATCTGTCTGTCTGTCTGTCTGTCTGTTTGATTTGCTGTAATTAATATAATTAATTATCTTGACATAAAAAACCTATAAACAATGAAACATAAACATGCTTTCTACTTTACTTTCGACTCTACTCACAGCTCCCTCATTTTGCTAAGATAGCAGAACTAAATCTAAATCTAATCCTGAATGAAGCAAGAGAACATTTGTAGCCTAAAGGGATCTGAGAACATTTCTCCATACAGAATCCACGTGTTACTTATTCTTTGAATATTTTTTACCTGAAACGTTCTCTCCTGTTCTCAGCACTGGATCAAGCTTAGGTTAACTGTATTTTTGTAGCTATGTTTGCTTATTTTTACCAGTCAGTAATTCTCTAATATGAGATTTTAATGTTGTATTAATCAAATGAATCCCCTGAGTGGACAGGACATGACTGAAGTACCCTTGAGCAAGGCCCAGGCGCTGTGAAATGGGCTGCCCATCACTCTGGGCAGGTGTGCAATGTGTGTGCATTCACTAGTACTGTATATTTGTGGGTGTTTCACTACACAGTAAGTAAGGCTAACTTACTTACTTGCTTACTTAACTTAATCCTGCTCCACTGTTGCCATTGTCCTGCTCACGGGGCCTCGGGCCTGGATTTTTCCGTAAAACACCTGTTGTAAAAGTGCTACACGAATAAACCCTGACATGACTTGACTTGACTCAGAACAAGTGAATGAGTTTCCACTAGTACTTTTAGCATTGTGCTTACAGCTCAG